>NW_023605083.1:29316917-29553347 GCF_014898055.3 Talpa occidentalis
GCTTTATCATTGCCCATGAGTGTTGACACCATCCGAGTAGAACAGGCACTCAAATCTTTTTTATTAGATTGTTTATCCTATTAGGGCAGAGATCCGAACTCTCAAAGTAATAAGACCGCCCCCCTCAATTCAGTGATTTTTGGGTGACTGTATATGCAGTTTGTTTCTTTAAAGAGGACCTATTTTACATCCTGCGTGGTCCTTGGTAGACACAGAATAAAGCAGTGAACTCTCCCCTACAGGAGCCAGAAAGGAGTGTGTGTCTAGAGCATACTAACCTAGGAATGTCAGAGTTCCTGATTCACTTCTCCTTTCTGAGTCTGTTTCCTTGATGTAAAATAAAGAGACTGAATTAAAGGCTATGTAAGAATTTTTTACACTTAACGAGACTTGAGTCTATTATTACTTTGCAAACTCCAATTGGCAGCAGGTTAAAACAAATTTGCATGGGATGACACCCAACTATCCTCTCCCTCCTTCAAAATAATCTAACAGAAGAAACCTTCCCTATTCCACAAAAAGCACTAAGCCAATTTTGCTTAAGACATGAATGTTCTTTCATATTATTTTAGGAATCTGTACTTGGCTTGGGCATTTTCTAGAAAGTGCCATCCTGAATAGGTAGACAAAGGCCAAGAACTTTTAAAATTTTATTTTTAAATCATGCATTCCCATCTTAGGAAAACTTAGGAGACTTACAGCCTTTCAAATATAGGATTGGGAAAATTTTCCCTATTGAAAATTTTCAAATTCTAATGAAAAGAATGCTCAGTGAATGCATTCCACTTTGAACGAAAAATGATGATAGGATGATATAAAATGGGGCATATTCATAACAACCATCCTCTAAGACCAAATCACTTGAAAGTGTTTAAAGTGATAATCCCTTCTATAAATAGACTTCCATGAGAATTTTGACTAAAAAGTATTGAAGTCCCCATTTAATTTCCATCAAATATTTAGCTGCTCCACTTCTGCCTCCTTCCCACACACATGGAGGAGAAAGGGCTTCCCTGACCGTGATAACCCACACTGGACAGATATTCCCTTAGACTCGACATTTATTTCCTAAACATTAATAGAAGATGAATAACAGTACATTATCAACAAAGGGCGTTAACACCTACACAATGTTGAGAGAACGTTTTGGTTTGCTGACCTAACAAATGTTACTTGAAAGCAGAGAATATTTTTGCCTAAACAAACAGCAAAGTCTCCCAAACTTAAAAACATGAAAGGGCCGCCCTGGAGGTGCAAGTTATTGCCAGCCACCACAGCACGAGTTCTATCCCCAACAGGCCAGGGAACGACCCACATGGTGCAGCAGACCTCTCTTGTCTCACCACTGCTCCCCTCAGCAGTGTGTTTCAATAGATCTGCCTGTTCTGCTCCCCACTCACTCTGGTGAATCCTCTCACCCTCCGCAACTCTGGCTTACACCCCACTCAGTTCTTGTATGCATAAATAAATAAATCTTTAAAAAAAATGAAATAAAAACATGGAAGTCCATTACCATCAATGTACATATAACACTATCTAGCCATCTTCAAAAGTATTTATTTTAATTTCAAAAGTTGTTTTTTTTTTTTTAAGATTTATTTATTTTTATTTATACAGGCACTGGATACAGTCAGAAGCGTGGGAGAGTGAGAGGATTCACCAGAGCCAGAGAGGGGAGCAGAGCAGTCAGACTGACGAAGTACAATGCTGAGGGGAGCAGCGGGCTGCAGGAGAGGTCTGTACTCTATGTGGGACCCTCGCCCGGTGGCCGGGGATCGAACTGGCGCTGCAGAGGTTGTGGGCAGCTTCGTAACCCAGCGCTCAACCGCTGAGCCACCAGGGAGGCCCTAATTTCAAAAGTTTTAAAGGCTATTGATTTCAAAAGACACTAATTTCTTTCTAATAGTCATCTACACATACAGATGGTACCATTAGTCCAACTCTTGCCTTTTTCACAGTAACAGAGGATGAAATTAAACAAATGGCACTCTCTAAGGAATCTTATTACAACTCAAAAATATTAATATCTACAAGTCAAAACAAAACCATTCTGATTTTCCATTGATAATTTTTTTTTTTTTGTGAACTGAAAACTCAGATCAAAATTTAACAAATACCCATTCTATTAGCCTGCAAATGTTTTGAGGCATCATTATTTTAGGTAATTCAAGGAAATACAAACTCTAGATTGATGATGGCCTAATACTTAACTGACACTTCATATTTGAGTGCAGATGGTAAGGAATAAAAGGAATTGGGTTAAAGCTAGGCTATTTTTAGTTATTCTTTTGTGGTTAGGAGGAATCAAGTAGTTTAGTAAGAGAAGACCTAAGCTAAAGAACACAGATTGTTGAAACTGAAATAATTAAACTATGCAAAAACTATGAGGACAGATTGTCAAAAAATGTCTGCATTTGGCACTACAGAACACTTGACTGGGTTAAATGAGGTTGATACACTCAGGCACACACAATCACGCTTCTGTATATCTTTATTGCAAGTAGAGTCGCAGGGCAAAATAAGTCTTGACTGTACTTTGTGTAAATTAGGAGCAGAAACTCAAAAGTCAGTTTGTTGAATCAAATATATCAAGGATGCCTACTTCAAAGTTTGGTCAAAGAAAATACACATTAGTAGAAAAAATTATTCTAACAAATATAAAACCTACAATAATTTTCTTCTCCATCTTTATTTTTAAAGAAAGTAGTGTCTTCTTTCCTTTTAACAAATTTCCTTTGATCACCACTGGGGTAAAATCCCTTCCCAGTGAAAAAACAACTCACATCCATGGGTCCAGTACAACATGAATATGTTTCAATCACAGGGAATACATAATCTGAAATGTTGCTTCCTTACTATTTAAAGGCTAGTAAAATCACCTACATTCCAGAAATCCATGAGATAATGTAGACAAAATTTTGGTTCCTTCCACTAAAAAACCAATAGGCAAATCACCATTTCACTTCCAGGAAGAAGTTCAGGCAGTGTTAACTCCACTATCCATGAGGTACCAAAACTAAGGAACTCTTGAGTATTTGGGAAAAGTGCTGACAGAGCAATAAGTAATGCCTTAAATCCTTTATCAGATCCCATAGGACTCACCCATTCCCACTAAATGCCTCTGCACCTCTCTGACTGTCTTCCACTTCTATCCATTCAGCTCCAGATATGCGGGCTACCACATCATTCCCCGAAAACACCATGGACACTTTGTCCTCAGCACTCTCTCCCTTGGAACATCCACCCCTAACATCTTTGTATGGTTCTTTTCCTCATCTCCAAGTTTTTGCTCAAATGTCACCTTAATGAATTATGCATGAACTACCCAATTAAAATGTCAACTTGTGTCCTATAGGGCACTGCAGTCCCTCCTACTCTGCTTTATTTTTTCTTTTCTTTTTATAGCACACAATCACCTTCTAAAATATTTCATAATTTTTTTATTATGATCAGACCATAATAGAAAAAATTTATGATTATTTTTCATTTGTCCCTCTTACCAAACAATAATAACTATCACTATAATGGACAAATGAAAGAAAAACACCATAGACTGATGTACTTGGACTACATTTTTATGTATTATATGTTTTTATTGCATTTATATTCAATAAAAATAGGCATACTTTATATGGCTTCTATAGTTTCACATCATAGTAAATGTAAATTGTATGTCTCTTAAAGTATTCAAGAAGTTATAGTCTTTTGAAAATCATCTTTATATTCCCCTCATAGCCTAGCACAATATCTGATACTTTATAGATATCCAATTATACTTATGATATTAAACTGATCATAATGTTTTGGTTTTGTATTACTAGTAAGCAAAATATTAGTCACGAGTAAGCTTTATGCTTTCTAGAGGGTGTCACCTAACTACTAACTATTGGCAAATGAATTCAATCTGATTACATATATGGTGACAATATAATTTAAAAAAAAATGAGCAGCATTCTAGTTGTGTTATCCAAATGTAAAGAATGAGAAATTAGAAGGGTTAAATGGAGGAAAGGATGTGGGAAAACAGAAGAAATAAAGCAATGGGTTTTTATTAAATACATAGTTATCTGCACAATACCGTGGCAAGTACACAGCCAAGAATTGGTCTTGCTGAAGCTGAAGATAAGTGCATTGAGTCATACTTCAAATAGAAGAAGAGTTATCATTTTACAGAGAATACAAAAGGATTGCCAAACATTTTATTTTCACGGGAAAAGTTAACCAAATAAAAACCTACTACTTATTGCTGTGGCCTGTTTACTGGTATTGTTTGTATGGCTTTGAAGTCCCCAGGCACATCTGCTTCTAAGTAGCACACAGTCCACAATAACTCTGACTGTACAAGTAATCTACCATCTCCACTGTGGTGTTCTAGCTTTCACTCATTTGCACTTCTGTGTATCAGGGAGTAAACTAGGACAGATCCCATACCATCTGTTGTCTCCTAATCCAGTCCCCACATTCCACTGGGGTGGAAAAGATAAGACAGCAGTGGGTACTGCCTGGTGACCTAGCATGGCAGGGATTGATGTCAAGCCTTTCTTCATTATTTGCACCATCTCCAATATGTTCCTTTAATCCTGACCTTCTTTCTTCTTAGATTATCTTGTGCCACTGGCAATGAATTACTTCCAGGGTTTTGATATATTTTAATAACAACAACATTCTCTTTATTTTGCAAAGGTCACAAACTTAAATGCCTATGGGAACCAGAATGTAACTCATATAAGTGAAGGTGCCTGGTTAAAGGTTTGGACACACTTTTTAAAAATGCATTTGATATGTAGGAATATGCGTCACTGACACAATGAAACATTAGCTTCTAGTTTTTTGCTTGAAATAAGCTGCCCTCTCAAGTCAACTTTTATTTTCTATAATTTCTTATATTTTCTGGATACAAGGAAGGATTTCTCTACAAAAAAAGAATGGAATGAAGTGAAAGAGCACAGAGAAATGGCCACATGCACAGGGTTTCCCCACCAGAGAGCCAGTTGGTAGTGACAGGGACTGTGGTCTCCTGCAAGAGGACACCTGTACAATTGAGTCATTACAACTAAGTCCTTGCCGTGTTGTGAAGTAGTCTAGCTGTTGGATTTTCTTAAAAAGGAAACATGGAAAACTGAATTTTTTTTTTTAATTTTTTTTTTTAAATATTAAATTTTATTTTTATATTCCCCCATACAATTGCAAACGCCCCATTCTGACCCCAATCCTTCCCTCCCGCCCCCCCACCCCCAAAAAGTGTCTCTGGTTCATAGTTTTTTTGTTGATTTTGATTTTCACTTTCTTATATTCATTTTCCTGGTCCCTTATTTAAGTTTTCTAGATTCCTGCTATGAGTGAGACCATCCGGTATTTTTCTTTTTCTTTTTGGCTTATTTCGCTGAGCATGATCCCTTCCAGTGCCATCCATGTTGCTGCAAATTGCATGTGTTTATCTTTTTTGAATGCTGAGTAATATTCCATGGTATATATGTACCACATCTTCTTGATCCAGTCATCTATTTTTGGGCATTTGGGTTGTTTCCAAAGCTTAGCTATTGTAAACAGTGCTGCTATAAACATAGGAGTGCAGGTGCTCTTTGGAATTGATGTTTCTGTGTCCTTTGGGTAAATACCTAGGAGTGGAATTGCTGGATCATATGGAAGCTCTATGTTTAGTAGGTCCAGAAATCTCCACACAGCTCTCCATAGTGGTTGGACCAGTTTGCACTCCCACCAACAGTGCACAAGAGTTCCTTTTTCTCCACATCCTCGCCAACATTTGTTGTTGCTAGTTTTTTTAATATGTGCCATTCTCACTGGTGTGAGATGGTATCTCATGGTAGTTTTGATTTGCATTTCCCTGATTACAAGTGATGTTGAACATTTTTTCATATGTCTGTTGGCCATTTGCATTTCCTCTTCAGAGAAGTTTCTTTTTAGCTCTTCTGCCCATTTTTTGACTGGATTATTTTCTTTGTTGTTGCTGAGTCTCATCAGCTCTTTGCAGATTTTTGTGATCAGTCCTTTATCATTAGTGTTGGGTGCAAAAATGTTCTCCCAGTTGGTGGGGTTTCTCTTTGTTTTTGTTATTGTCTCTTTTGCTGTGCAGAAGCTCTTTAATTTGATGTAGTCCCAGCTGTTTATCTTTCTCTTCACTATCACTGCTTTGGGTGATGTGTCTGTAAAGATGTCTTTGATGTGCAAATCCCGTAGTGTTTCGCCTATATTTCCTTCTATGTATTTTATGGTTTCAGGTCTTATGTCTAGTTCTTTAATCCATTTTGAGTTGATTTTTGTGTATGGTGTGAGGTAGTGGTCAAGCTTCATTCTTTTGCATGTAGCGACCCAGGGAAAACTGAATTTTTATGTGAAATTTTCCATTTTTCATTCATTACAAAATAATTTTTGCAAGTAGTATCTTTTAAAATAAAATATCTGCATATCAGATTTACCCTCCAGCTTCATGCTTGCCAGACTTGCTGTTTATGTTCATGAATGACAGGAAACAGGAACCCTGAAATTTATTCTATATGAGAGGATATTAGGAAATACATTCTTGGAAAGGGAGAGTCTGTAGGTGAGTGTTATTTATATGTAACAGACAGATAATGTACAGAATGTGGCAGTGAATGCAAATTGAGAGTTCAGTAAAGTCAATTTAAAACTGTCAGAATAGGAGTGAAATAAAATCTACTTAGAGGAAATGATCTAACTAGTTATTTTATTTCAATTAGACATGCAGATTCAATACCTTATTTATATCAAACCTAAGAAATTTCCCTCTATCGGAAAGGTAGACAGAGAAGAAAAATAGTGATGAAAACCCAAATCCAACATTTGTTGTTTACTTTTAAATTTTTAGTGGCAAGTGTGGAAGAGGATAGCAAGAGATGCACAATGGAAATAAGGGGAAAAGTGCTGAAAGAGAAGTTGGAGGTTGTGGAACTTGAAAAAATTCTCTAGTGTACTTTCTGTAGTTATTAAGTCAGGGGGATCACATTATAATGCACAACGAACAAGTTCACAGCAGACACAGAATGCACAGGGATGGGGAACAGAAGGGATCACATGTGTGTAAGAATCTTAGGAAATGGATACACAGTATTTTGGATCAGGAGTCAAATTGAGAAGTCTTGACTCCTGACCTTATAAGTCAGGATACGTGTCAACACTGTGAGTTAAGCCTAGGTCTTTGGAGTTGTCATTATGGTATGATTTTTACAAAAAGGTTCCATTCAAATTTAAGTTTTTTTATTAGTAAATGTCTATGTTGTATTTACTATGGACCAGAAATTAAATCATAGAGCCTCTCTCTAAAATCCTTACCAAGTGGTTGGGGACAGAAACACAAATAGAGAAAAAAACCCAGTAATTTAATGGAAGAAAGCACAGGGTACAGTTGTAGCTTTAAAAAAGCATACTCTGATGTCTGGGTACCCCAGTGGCTATCTACCCTGGTGGTTGTGTACTGTTGTTCAGGTTGTTCAGGCTGTAAACTGATCAATTCAGGAGGCACCATTCACACAGCTTGCAAGTAAATCTAGTGCCCTGGGGCAGTTTCTAGTTCAGTGTCAAAGAAGACCTTTTTAGAAGTAGTTGTTTTTAAAAGCATCAGCAGATTATGTGTGTGTGTGTGTGTGTGAATTAGTTAGGAGAGAGGTAAAGGGGAGCAGGGAAAATCTCATTCTTAACAGAGGAACTTGTAAAAAAAATGTACTCAATATCCTTTATTGTTTCATCATTGTCATGCTTAAAGGACATTTGCTGCCAAATACCAAGTCATAATCTTTAATTGTGAGGTTTCAGAGGAGGACAATCAGAGCTCTCTTGCTGAAGTCCAGAATTGCTGAACACGAGGTGATAAAAGAACACAACCTCTCAGTAGATGCCTTCCACTGAACCGAAGTCAGATGAATCAAGGCAGGTTGTAAGAAACACAAATATTGAAGATGGTGAAATACAGCAAGGCCATCGTGCATGGGGAAAGAAATATCTCAAAGGCCTAAGCATTTTATAACTGGTGAAGAAGACGGACATCAGGGAAAAAAATCCAAAACCAAAAAGTAAAAGCTATGTCAAAGTGCAACAGCCACATGCTACAGGAAGGAGGGAAGAGCTAGTAGTGCTTTTCTTGTGAACATCATGTCTCCTCCCTCTGAACACTTTCCAACTGAACCACCCACTTGTCAACAACGCCCTGCCTGCCATTCTAATATTTTGTTCTTTCATCACAAGTAAACCTCAGTGACTTATACATAACTGCATTTTCCACAGTGCCTTGAGTATCAGCCTGTGCTCTGAACAAATGCTGCAGATGAGTATGAAGAGAGCGTGATGCCAACCCCATGGCTGAGTGATCTGGGAATTGTCACACCGCCATGTGCTGCTGTCACCATGCAGCAGTTATCAGCGCCATCAGGACACAGGATCCTTGGCATTCTCTAGAACCTCTTGCTCCGAAAAGAATTAGTGAGAGAAATAAACTTCCTAAATATTTTACAGCATAATTGGAGGAGGACAGTGTATGCTACTCTCCATGGCATACTTCATAAATTTGACATGTTCCTTTATCCCCCACGCCCTGTGTCCAGCCTCCTACTGGGGTTTCCCACTTTTAGCTCCTCTCTATTCGGCTTGATCTTCCTCTCATGCCACTAATATCTCCATTTCTTTATTTTGCTAGAAAAATTTCACTTTGTCACAGAGTCTCCAAACATCCATGCATATACTTAGTGATTCAGTTTCAAAGGGCTCTCCTGTTTCAGGCACCTATTTTCCTGAGTGGAATATTATGAATTTTTCCTAGTTATGAAATAATGCAGGTAATGAGAGAAATAAGGAGTGCAAGAGGTAAATTGTCATCTGATGGAGTTCAGAACATGCTATCCCAAATTTTAGGCCTTGGTATATTAAATATTTTAGGCTGAGAGAGTTTGAAAAAAAAAAAGGCAAAAAAGCAGGAAGGTCACTCTGACCTTCTTTCACAATTTCTTCTTTGAAACAGGTTATGATTTCATAACCTCCCTAGACTCAGGGAAAAGGAGAAGCCTTATCTATAGAGACAAAAGGGGGTGCAGGAAAATAATTTGGACAAAGAGGACTTACGAAGTTTTCCCCAGTTTACTACTCCTTGATGAATTTTATTTATATTTGACTGCCCTCTTTCATCAAACCTAGCATTAGAATACTTTAACTATATTTTGGGATCTTCATTTTCTTATAAAGGCTCCTTTGTCCTGTAAAATTTCTATTAAATAAATGGCATGATTTTTACCTGTTAAAAAATCTGTCTTTGTTAGTTAATTTTCTGGCCCTATAAGGATAGAAGGAAACCTTTTCCTCTCCTACCAAACTGCCTATGGAACAGTATATTTCCCTTACAAGGCTTATGTTTGGTGGCGATGAAAGAAACAAACTGTACTTTTCAAGAATGCTTTTCTTTAAAATGTAGTTGTCAAGTGTGACTGCTGTGACTGAAGAAAGATCCATGGCTGTGTACTGAGGGAGGTGCTGGGTTCTTTATGGAAAATTCCATGGGGGAATGTAGGCAGAGAGATCAGGACCCACCAGTGAAGACACTTTGGAGATGAGCAAGTCAGAAACTGTCTGAATGCTGTTTTCTACCTTCATCTAAGGTAAAAATGATATTGAAATGACTGAGGACAGTTTGAGTCAACTTTTAATTTGTTTTTAGATGTATTACCTAGGAAGACCAATTTAATTCTTGAAATTACTGTTCTTACTTGTGAGCTTTTACTTGCAAAAAGACAATGAATTTGATTAACAAATAATTGATATGATCTGGCCACTGCTTTCATTATAAATTGCTAAAAATAAAGTTATTCCAGATTCCTTGCACTCCAAGATAAACCACATCACAGTAATCATCAGCAGTACAATGTACTTTAAAAGAAGAAAAGCATTTCAAAATCTGTAGAAGTGATAAATGATGGTGCATGATTTTAGCACCAAGATAAAAAGTACGGTCCTATTAGGGTAATATTTCTTTCCTCAAAAATGAAAATGAAATATATCTGGCAAAGAAAAAGCATTTGGGGAAGGAGTATCAGAGGGGGAAAGGTCTTGGAAAAAGATAACTAATTAAATTTTAGACAAGCTAAAATGGAAGAAATCATAGGAGAATTAAGTCAAAACAACAAGTAGACCTTTGTGGGATGCCAATGTCTTGTCCATTAGGCTACTGGGGCCTCTTCAATTCCATTGAAGATGGAATTGTAATTTTGTGTTTTTTTTTTTTTTTTTTTTGTTTTTTATAGAGGCATGCTTTATTTATTTATTTATTTTGTTTGTTTGTTTGTTTTGTTTATACATGCACTGAGTACAGTCAGAAGCGCGGGAGGGTGAGAAAATTCACCAGAGCCAGAGCGGGGAGCAGAGCAGGCAGAAGGACCGAAGTACACTGCTGAGGGGAGCAGCGGGCCGCAGGAGAGGTCTGCGCGCCATGTGGGACCCTCCTCCGGAGACCGGGGAGCAGCCGGGGATCGAACCGGTACCGCAGAGGTTGCGGGCAGGTTCGCAACCGAGCGCTCAACCGCTGCGCCACCGGGGAGGCCCTGGAATTGTAATTTTGGAGGGCATTTGTGTGGTGGCCTATTTGGGGACATCATAAAAATATAGTTGATAATTGGAACTGGGGAATGCCAAGAAAAGAACCAGGTGGGAAAACTATCAAGGGAAATTATTGAAATAAATTTTCATATTTAGAATCTTAAGGGTAAAAAGAAGTCCTAAGATATCAGGGGGAGAATCTGACCAAGACAACAGGTCAGAATCTGGGTTCAACAAGGTTAGAAGCCAAAGTCCCAGGTCGGAGGCAGTGCTGCTGACAAAGGTCTGGTGAGGACCACACATTCTGGCAGCACAGAGTTGCAGAGCTAAGAAGGAGAGGACAGAGAGGGCAGTGAGGCCAGGCAAAAGCTGACTGGTTTTTGGTTTGGAGTTAGTGAGAGAACTAATCCTGTTTAAAAGTAGATGAGAAGTGAAGATTATTAAAAATGGATTAGAGGCCAAGGGAAGCAGTGGTGGGCCAGCTGAACACTATGGTGGCAGGAGGAGTATGGAGAAGCTCATTGGGAAGAAGTGACAGATGAAGGTGAACATAACCAAAGATGCTGAGTGGCTGCCACCAGAATGTAATGATCTTTGCCACAAATTTGGGAGCGTGGGAAGGCAGGGTTGGGAGTCAGAGAACAGAAACAAGTCACATGTAGCTTCTGTGAGAATAAGCTCAGGGTTTCATGAAAGAGAAGCAAATAGCTTTTGGAGCCACACTCATGGCCACATTAAACCTGTCGAACCTCTGATAGACTCAGCCTGCATAATCCTGTGTTTGTGTTTCATCAAGATGACAACTGAGAAGTAAAAGAGCAGGGCACATGAGTTGAGATAGTTGTAAGTGGTGTGGGTACATATGGGAAACTAAGAGCAGATGAAGGGACAAGAGCACCATGGGTAGGGAAAGAAATCTCCAATGTAATGTGGAGTGGAGGTAAAAGAGAGAGGTATGTGGTGAGCTGGAAGGCAGCCAATGATGTAGATGTGACAGGTGGCCTGCAGTGAGGAATGGCTTCAGTGGTGGCAGGCAGGGAGGACAGTGCAGGCAGTAACAAAGTGGCCAGAGAGAAAGATCTCCGAGGCAAAGCAATGTTTATTGGCCAGGTTCAGTGTCTGGGATAATGGCAAATAGCTATGCCATTGAGGAAAGCACAAAGCCAGAAGATGAAAGGTGAGATTTGGTTTTGAACACAGAATTTAAATCAAGTGATAAAGGACAACAATAGAGAAAAGGACAGTAAAACAAAAACTGAGTCAGGAGCAGGACTGCTGGAAGATATGCAAAGCAGTGTTTTATGGTTTTAGGGCATGCAGTGGTGACTAATTCGCTAAGACATTCAATATCCAAGTTGTCTCACAGGTAGATAGCATTTGATGTCATTCATGCATTAGGAAAATCTAGCTTTCCCGTACTTGAATACTCAACTTACAGATGGCCTGAATATTTTAATGTTATTCAATTCTGATCCCAAACTGGACTTTCAGAATTTTAGCTCTTACTTCCTCTAACTTTGAGTTACACACTAATTTGGTGAGGATGTGGGGAAAAAGGAAAAAAGGAATTATCATTCACTGTTGGTGGGAATGTAAATTAGTACAGCCTCTCAGGGAAATCAGTATGGATATTTCTCAAAAAACAAAAAACAAAAAAACAAAAACCTAAAGGTGGAACTATCACATGACCCAGCGATACCACTTCCAGGTACGAAACACTGAAACAAAAACATACTCCTAACAGCATTATTCACAATAACCAAGACAGGGAAGCAATCTAAGTGCCCATCGATGAATAACTGGATAAAGAAACTATACTGTATACACTCAGTGGAATACTACTCAGCAATTAATAAAGATGAAAGCATGCCCTTTGTGACAATACGAATGGAAAATGAAAAAAGTCCGAAGTGAAAAATAATTACCAGATGATTTTAGTCACTTGTGCGATATAAAAAGAGAGCAAAATAGGAAAGCACAACAAAAACCCCTCTTGGACTTGTAGAAAATATGGTGGTTACCAGAGGAAAAGGAGGAGGCAAAGAGGATTCTGTGAGGGTATGATGGCACTGGAACTTTGGAGGAGGGCAAGTGAAACATGCACATGTGGGCAGGTTGAAGCTGTATGTCTGAAATTACATAGTTTTGGAAACAAATGCTAAATCAATAAAATCAAATGCTAAATCAATAAAATCAAATGCTAAATCAATAAAATCTGATAAAAATATTAACACACTCAGGCTTGGTTTTTAGTACCATGGAAAGTTTAGCTTATTTTGACTTTTACAAAGTTGTTAAATTCTATTTGCTTTACCTTCCCTAAGTCCTGGGGAGAGTATGCTTTTTATGTCACAATGGAAAAGACGGTTTAAAACAAGAATGCTTCCAATGAACTTGCCTTTGCTGACAGAAAAGGTTTTATATTCAATTGAGGTATAGTCTTAAACCAAGTATAATTATATGCATTGTTCAGCTCAGTAGTTCTTAGAATTAATTTTTCTGTAGATAAGATTTTTATCATGCAACCACACTGCAGAAAGAATGTAATTAACCTACACAATGGCAAATGTAGCAATGGCAATGTGTGATTTACAAGTTACCATTCCATTCACACTGACCAGACCACACTTGAGGGTGAAAAGCCTATTTTTGTTAAACGTGGTAGAGTTCCTGTGTATAGATGAAACCTATTTCCATACTTAAAATACAACAGAATGGAGCACATTACGAAAGGCAGGTACAAAAACTCAACTGTGTTTTGTTTTAGGTAGTATAAACATAATAGAGTTTTTCAGAGTTTAATATGAAAGCATCTGAATCATTTACACACCCAAGAAATTCAAAATGAAAATTTAAATTCATTTTAAAATGTTTAAATAATACAATTTCTCTCGAACTATATGATCTCAGGCAATTTTCATTTTTCAAATGAGGTCTCTGTCAAAGAAGATTTTAGATTTGTTCACAAAGACTTATTTTTAAAACATAATGAAATTCCAATTGCAGAAACATTGAAGACTGTACTTCTTTTAGAATATTACATTTTATGTACTGATATTTAGTTGATAATATTTAAAAAGATAATCACCAAAGAACAGACAAGTTATGAAAAGATGAATATAAGCATGAAGAGAAAATAACAATTTTATGAGATTCATTCCATTTCTAAGAATACTTTCCAATTAAATACAAGGCACCAATGTTACAGCATCAGTAACTATTTCCTAATCATCAGCCCCTTATCCTGACTATCCTGATCTACTGCTGAAAATACCTGCTTCTTTCATTCTGAAACCCTGGCAACAGGGATACTTTTCCTTCCTTTTTAAAAAGATTTATTTATTGATTTATGTATAAAAGAACTGGTGTATAGGCCAGAGGTGTGGGGGTGGGTAAGAAGATTCACCAGAGACAGAGTGGGGAGCAGAACAGGCAAGTCTACTGAAATACACTGCTGAGGGGAGCAGAGGGTGAGACAGGAAAGGTCTGCTGCGCCATGTGGGTTAGCTCCCTGGCAGGGGATCGAACTCTCAGGCCACAGCAGTGATAGCATGAGAGTGCTGAGACCTAACCTTTACACCACTAGGGAGGTCCAGGGATGCATTTCTTACTTCAGAGGTGCTCCTTCTATGAAGTCAAGGTAATTAATCTACTGTATTCCCTCAGTGATATTCCAGCAGCTGTAGAACCTAGATTCTAAAATTTGACTTTAATTTAAAAACATTTTTATTATAAATTTTATTTTTATATTCCCCATACAATTGTGACCCCCTTATTTTGACCCCAATCCCTCCCCTCCCCGCCCCTCACCCCCTATAGAGTGTCTCTGGTTCATGTTATTAAGCATGCAATACAGTGATGAACTAGACAAGAGGGAATTTCCAGGAGATTGAAACTAGACTGTCCTTGGTTCACATGCCAACATTTCCCCCACTTTTAAAAGAAATGGCAACCCAGTTTGTGATAAAAAGTGAACACAGCTAAAGCAGAGAACAACTGGGCATACAATGCAATGGGCGAACTAAAAATGCATTGAAAGTTCCAATATGAGAGCCAGACTGAACTAGTCAGACCTGGAAGTATCAATAGGACAAGGCAATTATTAAAAGTGCCAGGGAAAAGCATGAACCTCACCATTCATGATCCAAGCTAGAGTTAACAGTCACCACACAGACATCCATTTGCCTGGCAAAGTAGCAAAGCTCACAGCACATCCAAGGTTTCAAGATGAGAGTCTCTCTACATTTCCATTCTTTCTTTGTACTCAACTTTGTTTTACTTTATCAGGAACCACGTCCAAATGTGTATTACATAAAATAACATGGAGGATTCACAATATTCACCATTTCCATTGAATTAGGGTTAGTAATTTTGAACAAATAAATGTTCTAAAAGAAATCTATTTAGTAACTACTAAAACTCTAAAATGCAATGTAATAGGAAGCTGGACCCCATGGTGTCTCTGAAGGGGCTGGATGCAGACTCACTGAAGGCATCTGTGCTAGCCAGTGGTCTGGAAGCACTTTACCTGTTATACCAATCAAATATAACCAACATTCCATTTGGGGAATTTGACACGTGGGGGATATTTTTCCACAAACATTCTGTGTGTACATAATTTTTAAATCATAACAAGACTTCCTAATTGAATCTGCCTCCCAAAATAGGACGTAAATTTTAGTGCTTCACCTGACTACAGCAGCAGGGTCCACCATGTGGCATTAATGCTTCTGGGATGATGCTGTTCAGCATTGCAGGGAATCGCTTTGTGGGAACTGCCAAGTTAGAAATCACTTATTGCTCAGAAGAATATGATAGAGATTACATTACACAATAAAGGGGAGGTCCTTATTACCCATTTTTCTGAGAAAGAGATATCATTCCCAATATGTCTCAAATTTGGTTCACCTGAAAAGGAATTTAGTCTAGACATGATTCTCTAAGGTGGGGCCATGGCCTGACCCCATTTCTAGAATGACCTGTACTTTGTAAGTTCTGCACTTTATAAAAATATTAGCTGCAAGGCCTCACAAGGGAATCCTAACCAGATATTCCAAGGTCAAATTAACTTCTGAAAAGTGTCCTGTTGGGTAGAAAGAAAGAAGGCAGAGTGGCTGCACATTTCTCACTGCTACTGAGATCTCCTGAGCCACATGCTCTTGTGTTGCCTTTAAATCTCTGAAAATGTTCACCAAAAAGAATATATCATAAGGAATTTCTCTCATATAAAACAAAATTCAAACAGTTTGACCTCAGATAAAACCTTAAACCCCAAGATTAGGCAGTGAGAGTAAATAAAAGCTAATCATGGTTAAAAAGAAGCCCCTTACCCACCCCCACAAAAATTCTGGCACACTAGATCTTTTTTTTTTTTTTTTAAAGATTTATGTATTTACGCATACAAGAGCTGGGGTACAGGCCAGAGGTGTGGGGGGTGAGAGGATCCACCAAAGACAGAGTGGGGAGCAGAACAGGCAGACTGACTGAAGTACACTGCTGAGGGGAGCAGCGTGTGAGACAGGAGAGGTCTGCTTCGCCATGTGAGTTGCTCCCTGACCAGCCGGGGGAACGAACTCCGAACTCATGCTGCAGAAGCTGCGGACAGCTTTGTAAGTGGCGTCTTAACCCCTTGCACCACCAGGGAGGCCCCTAGATCTTCTAATTACAGAATAAAAGCACTATTTAAAGGTTTGGCCTCTCAGTTCTATGAGAATTGAGTTGATAAAATCAAAGCAAGAGGATCGTAAAGACGCGACAGTGTTTATTTTCATCATGTAATTTAGTCACAGGAGGTTGACAAGAATGCCCTTATTTGAGGACCCAGAAGCTTAAGAAGTTGGATTCATTTACATTAAAATTAATTTAACTATACTTTTAAAAAATGCCTACTTTATAGAGTGTGATTTTCCTAAGAACAAAGGATGTATCCTAATCATTCACCATTCAGACTATCTAGCATTCTGATGTTGTATAAACACAACCCTCTATAACTTTGAGCTCTCTATGGGAAATTATGTCTTTTTTAACTCCAGCTTCTATCTTAATTAAAATATTTGTCTGATCTTTAAAAGTAATGAGAGATTGGCAAATTATTTTCTTTAAATTTGAAGAAAAACTAATTCTTTAAACCACAACTTGATAAACAAGATGATAAATGAAGCCTTATGTCAGCTTACTGTATCAGAAATAATATAGCCAACAGGAAACACATAGCTTAAATAATAACAGAGTGACAGGAAGAAAAAGGCCAAAGGTTTGTTTAACATCTCATCAGCTATCATGTGAACTACTATGTATTTTATAACCCCAACTGTAAGTTAAATACTATATTTCTACAAAATAATTTTTCTTTCTGAAACTTATGAAAGTGATACCAACCAAACTGATGGTTGATTTTTAGCCACACAGAGCTCATTTTTCACTTGTTTTCTTCTAACTGCCACACACATTCATTCACATGGGATTGCTATAAGTGAACTAGCCCCTGGTTACCCTGAGATAGAACTTACGCTCCAATGTCTGGCCCCAAGTCATACTCCTAGATGATCTCAGCATGAGTGTAGGTGTAAGATATCACCCCTCTGCATTTCCTGTGAGCCCCACATAATCACCCAATAGGTTTGTACAAACAGATGCCAGAGCCGCTCCAAAAATACCAACCAGGCTCAATGGGAGTCTAGGAATCTACATGTTTGACCATCTCCACAAGCCACTTTAAGCACACTGAATGATGAAAACTATAATCGCAACATGATTCATGCCCTGAACTATTCAATGCATGGCATACTCATCTGCCTTGTCTGTTTTATATAGAAACCATATTTTGCCAGACCACACAAACATGCAACAGGAGATTTAGGTGTGTGTTGAAAAAAATGCTCATTTGCTTTACTCTCTGCTCCTAAGTATGCATTTGGTACTCGTTTTTCAGAGAAGTTTCGTAAGTTGAAGTCACTGCAGAGATTAGGAAAGAGAACAAGTATCGGTGTGTGTGACAAATAATGCCAATCCCAGACCACACAAAACTGTAGATGCACAGAGCTTCTGTCAGATTTCATTTCCCTTCTCAAATAAGAGCCACAGAAAGAAGAGCAACTCTCTGGGGCTCCTGGGCTGTAAAAGGAACCTCAATTCCTCTGAGTCTTTAAATCACTCTTTATGGCCCAGTAAATTCTGATAAACCTTTATAACAAGGCAGGTAGACATCAGCAAAGAAAATGGTCCTACCTTCTTATGTCAATAAAATATAGAAAAGAGCCAATTTGTCCTAAATGACATTTTCATCAGTTTGAGCCTTTTTTGAATGAGTTAACCATAATAAAAGACAAATAATATAATGACGCACTTGACAGAAGTTGCTCACTCTTGAGAGCTACAAAACTTTAAAAGCAAATCAAGAAATGGAATGATTTAACTCAGTCACTGAGTGAGGTTAAAAAAACGGGGCATTGGGCCTCCCCTGGTGGTGCAGCAGTTGAGCACTGGGTTGCAAGTCTGCCTGCAGCCTCTGCAGCGCCACTTTGATCCCTGGCCACCAGCAAGGGTCCCACAAAAAAAAGGGGGGAGCATTAATTAATCTGAATGTACCTGACTATGTAGTTAATGGGAGTGTTGGTTTACAGATGAAGTGTACATTATGAGATTATCCATTATTCATCATTTGGGCATGACCTAAAATCAAATAAAGGTTAATGAGTAGAGCTTGTTAATATGCCACCAAACAGAGCAACAAGTCATGATCCCCACAAGGCCAAGGTCATGGCATCTGTTGTAGTTTCTGGCTCTCAGCACTACCTGTTTATCCTTTGCCAGGTTCTCTTAGGATAATGAAAGTAGAACAGAGAAGAAAGACATTTTGCTTGAATCAGATCTTTCTCTTGGAAGTCTTCCTCCACATGGTGATGTTGGAGGCATTTCTCCCTCTGGCCATCCAGTCCTTTAGAAAATGCCTTTCCCTTTGGCTCTTTAATTTCCTGTCTTATTATCATAATTGGCTGCTTCTGCAAACCACCCTGAAAACAGTCCTAGCCAAAAACAGTTGCAATGCATAATATTGTTCCTTATTTTATACCAACCTATTCTTTTCCAACTCATGTTAGTTCCACAATTTATATTTAATATGATTTATTTAGACCACTTTCACAACCAAATACGCACTGCTAGGGAAATCTTCACCTCCTGTGTTTTGCTCATATCATTATAGCTAATGACACTGCTCACTGAATACACTAATAACATAAATGATCTAAGTGGTATAATTTTCACAAAGCTCTCTGTTCTTTAAAAACTATATCTATTACACTTAAATGTTTAGGGCATTTGAAATAACAAGTCCGAGGATGTTCCCTGTATGGGAAATACAGACTAAGGAACAGAAAAAAAAAAACATAATTTCTAGATCTCACACATATATTCATGGCTATACACATTATAGGTGATTCATTAGCAATGTGTTTGGAGTCCAATGACAAAGAGTGGACAATGTTATTGCATCTTTGCTACCTCTTCTCTCATAGCTTTTTCAGGAAATGTCAACTCCCTTCATCAGCTCAACCAAAATTGAGACAGGTTCCCAGCTATACTGGTAGCTAACATTTTAATATAAATCTCTAGAAGCAACTTTTTGATATGCTCTTCCAGATGTCACCAGTTTGTGGGTCTCCAGAGAAGTGAAAAACACTTTCCTCTATGAGATATTGCTACTACCTAAGAATGATTGGTTTCAAACATACATGTGGACATGGATCAAAGGATAACCCCCTAGGAGGGGGTTTCCAAAGAGATCACTTGACCTATGGCTCACACTCAACAAGAACTTCAACCCCAGAGAACTGGCTTTTTATCAAAATGAAAGAACTGTCTATTTTCAAGAATGGAATGAACTAAATCATGCGACAATTTTTGTGACCTGGCTTGACATTTCTCTCTTTTTCTTAAGATTTTTTTAAAATTTATTTATGCATTTAAGAGCTGGGGTGTAGGCCAGAGGTCAGGGATGGGGGAGGAATGAGAGGATTTAACAGAGTCAGAGTGGGGTACAGAGCAGGCAGATCCAGTGAAACACATTGCTGAAGGAGGCAGCAGGAGAGACAGGAAAGGTCTGCTGCACCATGTGGGTAGCTCCCTGACCAGGGATCAAACTTTGTGCTGCAGTGGCTACCAATAGCTTCATAGTGCTGAGATGTAACCCCTTGCACCACCAGGGATACCTGACATTTCTTTCTTTTCTTTTTGATATTATAGAGGACTTGAAAAACAGCCTGTGCCTCTCTTGGTATCTGCTAGTCGATTCACCCCATGACCACTCTCTGTGATGATGCCATCAGGGCATACTCTGTACCTGCACTGACTGGCAGCTTTCTACATGTAAAGTAGGAACATAGAGGTAGCCTTGGGCAAAATCATGAAGATGACCAAAAATTCTCATGTGCACTCAACTCAGTCTTTGCCCTTTTTCCTGTCTTGTGGACCCTTCTCTCTCTTTATGTTTATTTCAGCTCTGAAATAGTAAAAAAAAAAATTACTATTCCCCAAGCTTGCTCTCAAACCAGAATCTGACAACAACTTTTTGCAAGTTCAACCAAATTTGAGTCCACATACTGCTTAACCCAGAAAAATTTGTGCTTAAGTCCTCTTTCTACTTGATGGAGTAGTTTATTTCATTTATATAAAAAGATGGAAAAGAGTAAGAAATAGGTCATCAAAACACACACACGCCCACACATCAGGTATCAAGATGCAGGATAATGGGCAAGGTTTGCCGATCATTTTGTTGCAGAAAAGTTGCTAATGGGAAGCCACAAACTTCAGGAATAAATACTCAGTGCAAAATTAATGCATGAAAAGAGAGAGGAGACATTATAAAAGGCATCAAACCAGAGCAATCTGGGTACAAACTTGGTATAACCACAGTTGTTTCATTTCTATGCTTTTCTTCCTTACCTCTCATCATGAAACAGTGTAATCCTTTCCCTTGGTCTAAAACAAAGATATCAACTTACAGAATTTCCGCAAATACCCACAGTTTTGTGTGTGTTTGTGTGAGTGGGGGTAGGTGGGTTCAAAGAACCTAAGAAAACAAAAACAAAATACAAACAACACAAAACCCCAAAAAGCTTGTTTTGGAAGCAGATAGAACCTCTCTCTGCTGCTGGCTGCTGAAGCCAGGTAGGGAATAAACCCATCACTGTCTCAGACATGGCATCTCTTATACATGAATTAGGATGGACTTTGGACAATACTTCTTAGGGAGTAATTTGCCCTATACAACTCAAAGAAAATACATGAAACCTCACTTATATATTAAGCATCTATTGTGTGACAGGCTGTGTGCTGTATGTTTTATGCATGGTATCACTCATAGCTCTGCCAGCATATTTCTCCATATATTATACATCTGGAAACCAAAGCTCACAGAGTGAGGCAAATCATCCATTGCCTCATATGCATCCATGGCACTTTGTAAAGAAAAGAGCATGTACAGGTGAAAAGCATCACTGTTTCATATTCAAAGGAAAATGATTCTAATAAAATGTTTTCATTCTTAGGATAGTTACTATATTAACAAAATTGTAGTGCTTAACTAAGAAAGGAATGTAAACTATTTTAAAATAATAAACTTGGAAAAAACAAAGTAATCATATTTTTAAAAGCCACCCAAAGCTTGATTTCTTCTTAAATTCATATTCTATTTGATCTTTAACTATAAGCTTTATGCTACCTATATGTCTGATCTCCAAGGATATTTAGCTTGCAAACAATCCTCCAAAAATGCAACGGAAAAGCATCTGACAGAAATCATATAAATGAACCGTGGCAATACATGGCCAGCTCAGATTCCGACTAGGGATAACATGTTATAATTTTATGAAATTTTTGCAATATTCCAAATTAGAAATACATAGGGAAAAATTCACTATTAGCTGGTATATTTAGCTCCTTAAAAAGGAATCAACTCAAACATCCATAAAGCTTTTCTCTTTATGTATTGCTGTTCCACCAATGCTTTGTACATGAAGATGAGCTAGTAAAGATCTAATCACGTTATCATCACCCAACTGGATCTAACAGCAAAGCTGAGAAAGCCAGTGGGTTTTAAATATATATCATAAACATTTTCCTCCATCAGTTACAACCTCTTAGTAATTGTCTATAACAATGTATCATACTTCATCCTGTGAAAATACACAATTCAGGGCCAGTTTTAATTAAAAGATAAACCTATTTTATAATAGCTAGTATATTTGCATACCAGTAATTGGCTCACTAAATCTTTAACAGACTTCTTTAGAGTAGACTAAACAGACCTTTGGCTAGCTTTATAACAATACTGTTGTGCTTAGCAAATCTCTTCTTCACAGATCAGATAAAATTCAACTCTAGTTCAACTTAGGTTAAATTATCCCCTCGTTTCTGACTAGCCAATTCACATTCAAGAGGTTGGAGGAAGGCATTAAATCTGTGTTTTTAGACTGTTTGTGTCAACTGATTATCTTTCAACACATAGCTTGAAATTTCTTCTGTAAATTCCTGATCAAAATGCCAACAAAATATGTTCAGCTCTTATTTGACCACATCCTCAGGGTGCTCTCTGAGCTAGAACCTACCAGGTGGGAGAGGGATAAGCAGGGAAGGGTGTGCTGCATTGCTCATTCTGACCGCTGACACGATCAAGAGATTTCTGGGAAACGAGGCATAAATGAAAATCATTTATGCCTGCAGAGACTGGCATTCATGAAACTGGATTTACATACGTCGTCTTACTACAAAACTGTAATGAAATCAAGTGATTTTTTAAAACTAAGATTTATGTTAAAATAATTAATACTTTCATACTTAGAAAATATACAGAAGAGTATTAAGCAAAATTTAAAAACTCCCCTCCTTTCTACCTCATTGTCCAAAGCTGACTATTCCTAAATTTGCTGTTTCTCAAGACACATTCCAAGAATATATCATTATCTATAGGAACAAACTTTATATACCACAAAAAGAAATATACTTTCCATATTATCCTATGATACCCTTTTCTCTTCAACATACCTTTTCTTTTCACAATAAGACACACACACACACACAGATCTTATGTTTTTAAAAAAGTTAACCAGTATTCAATTATATTGCTGCATAATAATAATTTAACATTTCTCCTTGATTTTTTTAAGATTTATTTTTACTTATTTATGCATTGAAGAACTGGGTTATAGGCCAGATGTGCAGGGGTTAAGAGGATTCACTGGAGACAGAGTGGGGAGCAGAACAGGCAGATCTACTGAAATACACTGCTGAAGGGAGCAGTAGGCGAGACAGGAGAGATCTGCTGCACCATGTGGGTAGCTCCCTGGCTGGAGATAGAACTCATGCTGCAGTGGCTGGTGATAGCTTCATAGCACTGAGACTTTAACCCTTGCATCACCAGGGAGGCCCCTAGCATTTCTCTTTGGATGAACATTTGGGTTGTTTCCACTTTTTCTATTATAAATAATTGTAATAAGCACCCTTGTAGATACCTTGCTCTGGGTAGAAAAGTAAGTATACCTGTACAGTAGATTTCTGGGAAAATGCTGAATAAAAAATTACGCATGTTTTTAATTTTAGTGGGAAATATCTACAGCTGTGCCAATTTACATTCCCAGGAGCACTGTATGAGAATGCATGCTCCCCCACATTCTTGCCAACACTGGGTATCATCAAATATCTTCATCTTTTCTAATATGATGAGGAAAAGGGAAATTTTTTAATTAAAATTATGTGCACATAACAGCAATGATCATTTATTATGATGATATGCATTGGCTGACCATGTCCCTAAACAGATTTGTATCACTGTGGTCACAGTGTACAAACACTTTTATATTTCCCCCTTCTTACTTAATCTACTAGATGATCCTTTTGATGCTAATACGATATTTGTGATTATAATACTGCATGGTACAAACACTGAATTGCAAAGATGGAAGAGTCTTGGGAGAGAGGGACTTAGAGTAGTTACTGAACTGGGAAGAAAGCATGACTCTCAAATAGCTACAGAACTGCTGTAGGCAGACTCCTGGGCATCCCCCTAGACACCCCAGGATATTCACCATAGACCCCTGAAGCCTGCTCATAAATGTCAATACAGGTTTCCCTTAGTTTTCAAAAGTAGAATGTTTCTATGAAAGCTTTTGTACACTGAAATGGCAAGAAGCAAGGGAGTAATTACAATTAATTAATATGGAATATGTCGTTAGCATTCCAAGGCCAAAAAAATAACCTACCAAATCATTTCACAAAACACCTAAAACAACACTGAAAGCTAGTACAAGCAGGAATGATAGGAAAAATACACAGATTATGTAAAGCAGTTTCTGTGGAAGGAGTGTGGCAGTGCCACCTGCACTGGTCTGGCATCTGTAGACTCTAGAATGGCTGCTACAAAACCAACATTGAATGTTGTTTCCTTTTACCTTTTGTCTTTTATCATAAAAGTGAAAAACCTCTCCTAATTTCTTTTGGTGAGCAAAAGCAGCTACTAATGTGGATCTTTCCTAAAAGCAACCTGGCATAACTGAAAATTTCAAACAGTGGGGCATTCCTGTAGCTATTCAGTTTCTTTGTACCAATGAGTAAGCTACTCAACATCCCCATGCTTTACTTATTTCTCCCATAAAAATACAGAAAGCAGCACTTAGCTCTTAAAAATGATGTTAAAATTAAGTTAAATAATATAGATGTAGTAATAGATACAGTGCTTGCAACACAGTAAATGTACAAAATTGATAATTTTATATTATTGTTTTTCATGCTCATGCTATTTTACAGATTCAAGAAGGGAAAACAGAATGTTCTTGTCCTCAAGCCAATAAACCTCAGAACTAGCTTTAAATCAATCTATACCAACACCACTTCAGTAAGGATGCTTCTGCACATCAGGCATCAATAGGCCCTCTCTGGAGCCCAGGATTTCTTGGATAGAGTTCAGACAGTCTCTAAACTCTCCCACTTCTAAGACTTCTCTAAATTCTAGTTGTGGTAAAACTCTATGTAAGATCATCTGTTTACTTTGTTCACTCTACTTTAGAAATTCAGGTTTCCTTTGCTTAACAAGCAATATATTCAGGTTTTTTTTTTCACTTCAGATACAGATGGGTGACCTCTTCCTTGAACAGCATATATGGTACATTTGTGTATACTTGGTGTATTTTGTGCAGTAAAATCTACTTTCTTTCCTTATGAAAATCTCAAATCTCTTGCATAAATAAGGTGCCATCAAAGGAAACCTTCTTGAGAAATAATAAGAACTTACTGCTTTCTCTAATTTTTACCATTGCCTCAAAAAGAGGGGGAAAATATCTCTATTTTTGACTGGAAAATTGATATGAGTCAGTTCATAAAAAACCTGTTGTTTCTGCCACATACAACAATCAAAACCAGAATGTAAATTTGTTTTGGACCCAAACAAAATGACCTACTTGTCACATAGCAAATATTGCTGCGTGTGTGTGCACGCGCGTGCACACACACACACACACACACTAGTCCTCCAGCTCCTGTGTGTGCTGCATTTGCTGGGTGTACAAATCACTTAAAGCCAAAGATAAGATTATTTGCTTTCTGGAACTATTCCAGTTTTCTGGTTTATTCCCATCATTCCTACTCCCATGCTGCACTCTACCTGTGCCTCTCCAACAGCTACTACATTTCATGCCTCTGTACTTGAAAGAGTAAAAGATTATCCCTACTGTCCCTTCATTCTCACCAACCAAACATTTACTTATCAAACTAAAGTTCATCCCCGAAGACTCAAAGACAAATGTCTTCCAAGCCTTTTCCTTCGTTCCTTCCTTCTTTCTCCCACACTTACACACATCTCAGATTAACTCTATCACCTCTATCTCTATCTGTATGCCTCTCTCCCTCCATTGAGATTCTAATGTCTTGAGAACATCTTGCTATGATTCGCATTTTAAACCTTTTGCTTACCTAAGTATTTTGTCCGCAGATTTTACATATAAACAGACACAAACAGCTTCCACTCCTATGCACTATATTCATGTAGAAATTCATCTGTAGCCCACAGTAACTCAAAGAGTTTGCAAGATCAACAGAGGATTTAAATTTTTATTCTTTTGATTGATTCCAGTGTCGTCTTTATACATTTTAAGATACAGATTGATTTCTTCAGTGACAAAAGATGTTAGAACTTGAAAGAGCTCAAGGCAAAATACTTGCCTTTTGCCTTGACTTCTGTGCTAAAAATACATAGACTTGGTTATGTTGACAGTTTAGTATACGAGCAGTCTCATATCCATGCCGTTTTACAC
Organism: Talpa occidentalis; assembly: GCF_014898055.3. Lineage (NCBI taxonomy): Eukaryota > Metazoa > Chordata > Mammalia > Eulipotyphla > Talpidae > Talpa > Talpa occidentalis. The sequence continues at coordinate 29,342,774 of NW_023605083.1, forward strand.
ATTTGCTCAGGCGAGGGAGCAGTGATACTGCAATCTCCACTTGAGATGGGACCCACAAGTATCTAACAAGTTGAACAAAGCAGCTCAGTCCATCCTGTCCCTAAAGAATTTGCACAAAGGCCTAAAAGTAATAAGAATGCAATTAATGTCTGTTGAGTGAATGGCAGCCCTACTTATATCCTCACCAATTAAACCATGTACTTCCATTCATGTCCGAGTGTAACACTGAAATTTTAGCCATAGAGTCTTAGCACAATTAATTCAAAAACAACAATCCTCTTCTTACTTGATTTTCTTTAATTCATGAAAGATTGGAATACATTTAAGTCTATAGTATCTGAGGTCTCTCTATAAAGGAGAGATGATTAGGGTAATGAACAGTAGGTTGGAGGGAATATTCAATTTTGTGCAGATACTTTTTATAGATAATATTAAATTCCATATATTTATGACATACTTTTTCATGTGGAACAAGGTCTCCACATCTACCTAAATATAGAGAAACACACTCTCACTTGTACTGGGGTACTGAGCTTTAATAGCCACCCACCTGGCTGCCACGCTCCTCTGCTCTAGCCCACCTTGTCCTGGTGACACAGCCCTGTCCTTGCCCTGGGTGGGGACCTGCAGGGATTCTTATGACCAACAGAACATGCTCGTGTTCTCAGACCAGCACTATTCAGACTGTCTCCCAACCAAGCACCCTGATGAAATCTCCAACTATCTCTCTGCACTAACCCTAATCCAAGGAAAAACAACCTTCATTTTCTGAGCTCTCACTACATATCCACCAGGCACTGTGTGTGTGGGGAGCAGACATTTAGTGAGGAGTAGGGTGTTAATAACTGAGATCCATGTTTTCATTTTCTCCATCCCAAGAGCCCTGTCAGGAAGTCATTAGGTTTTAGATTTAGAGATGAGAAAACTTAAGCCTAAAATGACAGTGTTACTTTGCTAAGGTCACACAGTTCAAAAATTATGTAACTAGATACTAATTATAAGCTCCCTGAAGTCTAAAACTCTGTTGAACATGTCTGTAATTTCTGATGTCAACACTTTTTTCTACCCCCACCACCTTGGCCACCATGGTGTTGGGTACAAAACTTTTATTGAATAAAGGGCCCTGTGGTTTTTGTCCACCTACTTGCTCTCAGTCCCCCTTTCAAGTTCACATTCTTCCATGAGGTTTTCTTGACAGGGTTTACCTGACATGCTGATATCTCCGTAACTTGTAGTATATGCTGGAAAATCACAGACAACATTCTATTTGCTTGCAGCATTTGTGTATTTGTTGTATTTATTTTCTTTTATTTTTGATATGTTCTCATTCATTTTTAAACTTTGGATTCTTCCCACCACCCAGCTGAATGTCTGGTCCTCAAGGATTGCTGATGGAGGCACTTTCTGTGCTGGCCTGGATGATACTTGCCTGCAATGCCGTGAGTTAAAAAACTAAAAGCATTGCTGTTTTGACAATGTGGAGTAGTTCTTTTTCAAATATCAACTTTGCCTCTTTTCGTGAACAAATTATTATTTTAATTTTAATCTGTTTTTGTTCTTTTAAACAATAGGACAGTGGTTTTCTGAAGCCACCACATCCTCAAAGGTCAGAAAACTGAAGCGGCTCCTTCCCATCTTGCAAATGGTGTGAAAATCCCCAAACATCTCCCAGCAGCTGCCTCAGCCAAGACACAAGGAAGGCGCGATCTTAGACATAGAGAAGGAGACATAAGAGACAACAGAGCAGGGTGAGATTGATGCAAACTCTGTGGGCTTGCAAAGTCTGCCAAAAATCAAAGCTATTTCTCAGTTACCTCCACTCATGTTTGCCCTCACTAATGGAATTTACCCTCACAAATTGCTGTCCTAAATTTCTCAAAGAATCCAATTAAATAATGATCCATTAAAAAATGAAAATTGAAAGAAAATTGAAGTGTGAAGTGAGTCACGGGAGCCCTGGCATCGTGGCAGGACAGGTCTGCGAGGCACCTTCCCGTCCCTCCCCTTCCCTGGAGAGCTGAGAAGAGGCCCTTGGCGGCTCCCTGACATGGAGTGGGTCTAACACTGCAACAGACTTGTTACTCCTCTGCTTTGCCTTTTCAGTCATGACATAAACATTAAAGGGGAAAAAATGTATCTCGTGCATGGTAACCTTTATTTCTAAGCTTAAGGAGGGCAGTGTCTTAAATCTTTATGTAAATATAGCAAAAGCACATTTTATTGAACAAGAAGTCCAAAGGGTATCGCTGTGATTCTCTCCTTTTTATAACATTTTTAATGTTCTCTTCCAATTAGAGGTTTCTGGGGGCAGGAGGGGCAGGCAATAAGCCAGGATGTTTTGCTCTCAATTTGGCAATTTAAGATCCAAGCTTAGGGACATTAATAAATGAATGGCTATTCCTTTAAGGGAATTTATAATAGAAATCCGGGGTGTGTGTGTGTGTGTGTGTGTGTGTGTGTGTGTGTGAGAGAGAGAGAGAGAGAGACAGAGAGAGAGAGAGACAGAGAGAGAGAGAGACAGAGAGAGAGAGAGACAGACTTTAGCTCTAAGTTAACTTTAAAGAGATAATGTTAATAATTATTAAAAAAAATATTTTTGGCACTAAACACATCTCTCCAAAGGTTAAGAGAAAATTATTTTGGATTTTATCCTGAATCTACCTCATTCCCCAAGACGCTCTTTATCTCCATTCTCATCATACTGATGTAGCATTCATTCTCTCATTTCCCATGTGCTCATTATTTTCCTTCCCTCTCTACTCTGCCTCTCAATCCATGTTAAAGTCTTCCACTTCCTTGATGCTCCTGAAAATACCTGAGAAGTCACCTGTGCCCCTCCCTCTTGGGCAAATTAATATTTGATGTTGTTTCCCTACCTCTTTCCTCCTCTCAAAATTTTGCTCTTTCCTATTCAGCCAAACGCTATCCTCAGCTTCTTTAATGGATTTGATTCCCAAACTTCCCCCGTCATTTCTCATCCTTGCTTACTTCTCATCCTCCTCTTCCTCGACCAGTCATTCCTAAAATATCTAGTTCCCTCCATTAATTTTATTTTATTATTATTTTTAAAGATTTATTTTTTTATGCATACAAGAGCTGGGGTACAGGACAGAGGCGAGGGGGGTGAAAGAATTCACCAGAGACAGAGTGGGGAACAGAACAGGCAGACTGACCGAAGTACACTGCTGAGGGGAGCAGCGGGCAAGTGAGGAGAGGTCTGCTTCGCCATGTGGGTTGCTCCCTGGCCGGCTGGGGGGATCGAACTCATGTTGCAGAGGCTGCAGACAGCTTCATAGGCTGCATCTGGCTGCAGACAGCTTCATAGGCTGCATCTTAACCACTTGAGCCACCAGGGAGGCCCCTCTCCATTAATTTTAAATGACACTATTATGCTGGCAACTCTTTCCTATCTCTAATCTTCAACTTTTCATTAATCTTCAAAACTGATATTTAAGTGATTAAATCAGTCCACAGAAAATCTCGCCATCCCTGCAAACTCAGGAGTCTAAGGCATTATCCAAAGCATGCCACTAATAAGTCACTTGCCCTGGCTGGACTTCAATTCTTTATCATTATCAAGGCATGTAATGATTTTGTGTTTCTCACATTTTCACCATTCACTAAAGGATTAATAAGCATTCAGTGTTCACCCAAACCACAGAATTTAGGTAAAGTTCAAATCAGTAGACACACACATTTTAAAATAAAGAAAATCATCTTACGATGTTTTGGTGATGATGAAATTGCTAAATGCGTGTTGAGAGGGATGGCATTTACAAATTTTGTAATTTGGTAGTAAGGATGTTGCAATTTTTGTAATGGGTAGATTTAATTAGCCCCCCCTTCTTGTTTCTAGTAAATTATAAAATGGAATATATAATAACCGATCACTAGAATTTTTATTATAAGTGTTTGCTGATTCTAGTAGTTCAGGATTTCCTTGGTAAGGTGAGAATGTTCCATGTGTAATAGGAAGATGACATAGATGCATGGTGGCCAAGAGGATGGATTGTGACAGAAATTATGTGCTCACTAAATTCTGTTCCTCTCCTTCCTTGGCACACAGCTACACCTCACTTCCTCCCATTCATGGGGATGGTGCTAGTACTGAATTCTTGCCAACAACACTGGACAAAAGAACACACACTACTTCTAGATCTAGACCATCCATGAAAACTTCCTGACTGGTTGGAACAAACATGACCCTCAATGTGTACCTGGGTGTCATAAGCTGCTGATATTAAAACCACCAGTTAAAGGAGACTGTTGTGGAACTAATTTGAATATTTTAGAAAATACTTTTAACATATACAACTAGTTCCAACATAACATTAAAGGACACTTTAAGTATTTCATCTAAAGAAGTTATTTCAAAGAAATCACCTTTGATGTCAATTAGTTCTAAAACTCCAAGAGACTTGTGGGATCACATATTTATAAAATATATATATAAAAAACAAAACAAAACAAACCACCAAGAATAATGGTGCTGAACCAACTCCTAAGTGGGTAACTCATAAAGGAATTTATAGCATAAATAGTATACGCAGAAATATTGATACCTGACCTCTCATCTCATTAAACTAAAAAAAGCATTTTTTTTCAGTTAGCAAAATTTTACTGATTCATAATACTATATAAATTTTGGGGTTACATCTTCACCTACGTATGTGTGTAAGCCTCACCTCACCCACCAAAGTTCTAGTGCTGAGCCTACTAAGAGGTTGATGCCCTTTTCCCTGTCCCCATCTGCCTTGCCTTCTCCATGTGGAAACAACTGTATTCTTCAGAGTCTAAGCTATTTTTGTGTGATATCTTGGTTCTTTATGATCCACACATGAGAGAAATCATTTGGTAATTGTCTTTCACTTTCTGACTTACTTCCCTTAGCATAATTTACCTTGTTACATCCATGCTTTCAGAACTATCAAGATTTCCTCACCTTTTTAACACTTGAGTAGTAGTCTATTGAGTCTATATACCACAACTAAAAAGTAATTTAGAACAGTCACTGACCATCACTTTGAATAAAAGATATGTTTTCTTACTGCCATAGTACAGTGTTTTGTTTTTATTTGCTCTACTTGCAGTGTATTTATTTGGTTTCCCAATTTCTTGGTCTTAAATGTTCTCCTTTCTCTTTCTTTTTACTTTATTTCAGATATTAAAGTCACTGGAAAGTCAAAAAATTCATCTGCTTTCCCTTCCCTTAACTGCCTTTTAAAAAATCTATGTCACTCTGTGGGATCTGTTAATGTACATATTATATTTGAATTTCTGTCCTAAATCACAGGAGGATTTCTATAGTCTACATTTTCTGTTAACAAATGTTGCATGTATTTCACATTCCATTCTTCCTCCTTTTACAGCGACTGGTGTGACTGCTGCCACCTCACTCCATCTCTACTTCTAGTCATCTTTCAATGTTTGGCTTCCTAATTAACATCTCACAATTAAGCTCCTGTGAAATCAAATATATAGATCCATTAAGAGACAGTTTTATTTTTGTTTAAATTTTACTTAGTAGTAATTATAAGACTAAAAAAACTGAGATCTGAACAGGAGCTTGAACCATTGTTTATGTATATAGATGCCACTGCACAGGACTCTTTGCTACAAATCAGGATGGGTTTTAAGTAGGTCTCTCTTTACACCTAACAAGAGGATTCAATTGCTAATGTTTCAACAGGACCTTGTTAGAGAGTTTTCTGGCATGGACAGACTTCTAGAAAGACAGATTTCAGGCCATTATTATTATTAGCATTTCTTGGTGTCTGTGCTTTCCCTGAACACCTCTCTTGGTACAGATCTGGATAGAGGCAGATTAGCTCTAGCTCTAGCTGCCTCACAGGAAAGATTATGAGCCCACATATTCAACTGGACAATGCTAGATTGTGTGTATATTAGTAAACCTCAATATTCATAATTATAACATTTGAGTAAAGAATAATTTTTTTAAAGATTTACTTATTTATACAAAAACTGGAGTACAGGCCAGATGTGTGGGAGGGTGAGAAGATTCACCAGAGACAGAGTGGGGAACAGAACAGGCAGACTGATGAAATACACTGCAGAGGGGAGCAGCGGGCGAGACAGGAGAGGTCTGCCGCGGCATGTGGGACCCTCGCTGGCCGGCCGGGATCGAACTGGCACAGCAAAGGCTACAGACAGCTTCACAGCATGTGCTCAACCACCTATACCACCAGGGGAGGCCCAAAAAATAATTTTTAAAAGCTCAGACTATGCAGCCAGACCCCTAGGGTGTAAATGTCAACTATTTCTACTACTCCTAAGGTCCTTTATCATTTGTGTGTCCTCTCTACTAAGGTGAACTTAACGACATGGCTTACTTTCTTAACAAAGAAAATTGATGTAATGAGTTTTAAAATGTACCTGATATATAATAGGTATTAGGAAAAAATTCTCCAGTAGACTTTATTTTATAGTGCATTTCTTTTCGCAAAAGAAAGAGTATCCCTCCTCAACCCCCAATTGACAAGTAATACTGTAAGCTTTTGTGGCTTCAGTCTCCTTTATCTGCAAACATGGACAATATCCTCTCATAAGACCATTATGTCTGATGCATGATGCATATTCGATAGTATCATTACCTCTTTGCCTTTTAACATGTTTCAGTAACTTGTAGTTACATCATCATACTTAATTTTTGCTGAATACAATATACATAAATTATAGTCTATTTTTAACTTATTTGCTCAATGCTTGTTCAACAAAAGCCATGTTTTCAATCACAATAGGGGCTGGGTAAAAATGAGTCATAATAGAATAAACCTGGGAAGGATTGTGTGGGTAAAATACCAGTTCTGCTATCAACTAGACTAATTGTGTGACGTTGGGTGCATTGCTTGACCTCTCTGTGCCTCGGTTTCCTGATCAATTTCTCAGTAGTCATTATAGTTGTATCCACTTTTAAGTGTTATTTTGAGGATTAAATGAGTTGACATACTTCGGTGCTTTGGACAGTGACTGATGTAGTATGAGGACCTTCACACAAGTGTCAGGTATCATCAACCACCATCGTCTTAAGTGCCAGCTCAGTACCACCTAGACCAACATAATTGTTAGTAATCACATTTCAGAATTAAGAGGAAAAGGAGGGTGAACAATGCATGTATGAAAATATGTACTATTCTTTATTCTCAAAACTTAAAAGAAAAGCTACTCTCTGAGCTTAAAATGAATTTAGCACCTCTTCTACACTAAATGTGCTTGAGTTTTACAAGAGTTCAAGTCTAGGTTTGCTTTTTTTTCACCCTCTTACTGGATACAAAGAGGTTAAGGAGGTAAGAGAGATGAAATGGCATCCATGCCAAGCTTGTGGGGCAAATACTTTTTTAAATGAGATGATATGGGCCTACCTGGTGGCCTAGAGGCTAAGTCTCAGTGCTCTTGCCTCTGTGGCCTGAGGTCGATCCCCAGCCTGGGAACTAGCCCACATAGGCACAACAGATGTCTCCACTCTCACCTGCTGCTCCCCTCAGCAGTGTATTTCAGTAAATCTGCCTGTTCTGCTCCCTAATATTTCTCTAGCGAATTCTCTCATCCTCTTACCCCCAACCTCGGGCCTAAACCCCAGTCCTTCTATGCAAAAAAATAAATAAACAAGATGATATGTAATGCTATATAAAGAGTTAAAACACACAATGGTTTAAGGATATAGACAAAATAAAAGCTCTATTTAATAATTAAATATATAGAAATATGCAGATACACTCTGAAAGGCGTAAGCTCAAGAAGTCATTTCTCATTCTTCCCAAACTTACATTTTGTGTAGTGGTAAATTGATTCATTCACACGAATTAATAAAAGTCTCTCACTTAAGACTGTCATCAGAATGAACAAATTGAACTGTCTAGTGGTAGTTTCCATGAGCAATGACAGAAATCCCTGTATTTGCACACTCTGATTTCATTAAAAATGAAAGTGTTAAGAGTCACCTCAGGGAAAGAAAATAAGCAAATGAAGACTTGGCTTCCATTCTAAGAATACTTTTTCAGGAATCTGAAAAGGAAAATAGAATTTTAAGATGAGCAATAGAACGGGTAGACAAAGAAAATTAATAGGTTTGCAAAATACTTTGCAGCACAATGCCTTATGATGTACCACATGCTTTCTTTAATTTACCTCAAGGAATGAACCAAAGTTACCTCAGACAGCCTTCATGGGATGTTCTTTTTAACAGAGGAGTTGGGAACAGAAGCAAGAAGACTAGAGAAATAGCTAGCAGTATAAAACAAAGTACTCATTTTTAAATGGATTAAGTTTTCTTAAAAGGATTAAGATATTTGCTGAGAATGATCCCTTCCAGTTCCATCCATGTTGCTGCAAATTGCATAAGCTTATCTTTTTTGATTGCTGAGTAACATTCCAATGTGTATATGCACCACATATTCTTTTTTTTTTTTTTTTTTTTTTTTTTTTTTTTTTTTTTTTTTTTTTTATAGAGGCATGTTTTATTTATTTATTTGTTTGTTTGTTTGTTTGTTCTGTTTATACATGCACTGGGTACAGTCAGAAGTGCAGGAGGGTGAGAGAATTCACCAGAGCCAGAGCGGGGAGCAGAGCAGGCAAAAGGACCGAAGTACACTGCTGAGGGGAGCAGCGGGCGGCAGGAGAGGTCTGCGCGCCATGTGGGACCCTCCTCAGGTGGCCGGGGAGCAGCCAGGGATCAAACCGGCGCTGCAGAGGCTGCGGGCAGCTTTGCAACCCAGCGCTCAACCGCTGTGCCACCGGGGAGGCCCTGCACCACATATTCTTGATTCAGCTATCTATTTGTGGGCATTTGGGTTGTTTCCATAGTTTAGCTATTGTAAATAGTGCTGCTATAAACATAGAGGTGCAGGTACCCTTTTGAATTAATGTTTCTCTGCCCTTTGGGTAAATACCTAGGAGTGGAATTGCTAGAAAGAAAAAGAAAAATACCGGATGGTCTCACTCAGAGCAAGAATTTAGAAAATCTAAATAAGGGACCAGGAAAAAGACTAATTATAATAAAGAAAAAATCAAAATCAACAAGCAACTACAAACCAGAGACACTACGGGGAGGGGGAGCCGGGAGGAGAAGAGGGATTAGGGTCAAAATAAAGAGGGTGGAATTGTATGGGGAATGTAACCAAAATGAAAATGCATACATTGTGCAAAAATGAAAAATGATGTAAGAATTATATAAAAAAAATATATTAAACATAAAATAAAATAATTATATACCAATTACATGAAAAAATTAGCTAATACAAGGTTATTGTTATGGAAAGTCTGTCTAGAGTTCCTGTGTCACATTGAACATAAAATCTCTGAGACTGTGCAACTTAAAATGCAATTAATAGGGCCTCCCGGGTGGCGCAGCGCTTGAGCGCTGGGTTGCGAAGCTGCCCGCGGCCTCTGCAGCGCCGGTTCGATCCCCGGCTGCTCCCCGGCCACCAGAGGAGGGTCCCACATGGCGCGCAGACCTCTCCTGCCGCCCGCTGCTCCCCTCAGCAGTGTACTTCGGTCCTTCTGCTTGCTCTGCTCCCCGCTCTGGCTCTGGTGAATTCTCTCACCCTCCTGTGCTTCTGACTGTACCCAGTGCATGTATAAACAAAACAAACAAACAAATAAAATAAACAAATAAATAAAAACATGCCTCTATTAAAAAAAAAAACTATTAAAAAAAAGAGAAAAGTGGATCAGATGGAGTAAGTTACATTTAAAAAAAAAAGCAATTAATAAATAGCAACTATGTAAAAAATTAACATTAAGTTCTAACAAATTTGGAAAAAAAGGATTAAGATATTAAAATATTTAACATACTACTGATAATTAGAGGTCTAATTCCTGGGATAAGCATTACCTCTTTCATATTTTTAAACTTTTTTTTAATAAATTTTATTTTTATATTCCCCATACAACCGCAACCCCCTTATTTTGACCCCAATCCCTCCCCTCCCCGCCCCCCAATTTTTAAACTTTTTTTAAGAGGAGAAAAAAGATTGAGAGTCTTCAACAGAGTGGCAAATTAATCAATTTTGTTCTTCCATCTCTGGTTCTGAAAAGGCAGGGGAAAGAGATTCTGAAAAGAGAATTAACTTTGTGCAGGTGTGTTGCCAAAGAATAGGACAGAACATGATTGGCATTAAACCACTATTTTTATCTGGCATGGCTGCCTAACTAATAACTGGAATTCATCTTAGCTGGAACTGACCAGTGAATTACAATGAAAAATGATATTGCAGTGGTAAGGGGAAAGGTGGGAATATAGTTTGTTAAGTTTAAAATTTTCATTTTGAGCAAAACATATACAAAAAAAATAAAAAATGGTGGTATTAAAAAAGCTTTGAAACATTGAATGAAATGCGAGGCCTTAACTTTCATTATTTACCCAAGAGTCTGGACTAAAAAGCAGTCAGATATATTCTTGCAGTGAAGACATACAAACATTTGGCAGGAAGTGGTGTGGTATTCAAAATAAATAGTTCAAATTGTTCTATGAAAGCCTAGTTTGGTTTGCATTAATTAACACTGAATGTGAGGTCAAGTTTCAAGATAGAACCAAGAACTTGAAAGAACCAATTTACTTGATCTCCAAAGTAATCAAAATAAAGTATCCTATTTGCACAAATGTTACTAATATTTATAAAAAGCAATTAATCTGAAGTTTTTCTAAATTATCTACTCAAAACTATGTTTTATCACAAGATAGAGCTCAAGGTCAAAATAATAATGCAAAATATGTCTATGTCTGCTAAACTAGATACTATTTTTTCTCATTTTTATTGTCCAATGTTAAAAACTGAAATGGCCAGGGACATATAAATTTAAGTGCAGCCCTCTGTAATTTAAGAATTATGATGAAGTTTTATTATATATTTCGAAACCCTAGTAAACCTAAAATAGCTTTAGTTGTGCAAATCTCTAGACTTAGTACTGGTGCATGCAACTATTAATTTGTTAAGAATTTGAGTATAGAAATTTTAACCCATCCAGATATGATAGAAATCATGAAACTTCAATCCTTTTAATTATTCATATGCCATAGCTAGAAATTGAATTCTGGCTGATGTTAAAGTAGGAAAGAGTAATTAGCAAATTGATGCCCCATTTCTATTCTGCAGCATGATTGCTGAAACTAACTGCTTGCTTTTTAAGGAATAAGCTTGTAATTTCTCCATAAATATTAAGAAGCGAATATTTGCATTTTCATAAGAAAATTTTATTTCTTGCATTAACTCTCAGATGTGGAAGCCAGTTCCAAAAGTAATTTATAAATTAAAGCATCTAGGCAAGGAAAGGGAATTTAAATTGGAGAGATAGAGACAGAGATAGGGAAGGAGGGAGGGAGGAAAGGGAACAGGGGAAGAGAACTTATTTCCTTTGAGAATCTGTTGTCTATCTTCTTTAACATGAAGATCAAACTGACTGGACAAAAAGGGGAAGAAAATCTTTTCAAAATAATGTCAAACAAAGTAATACAAGGTAGTGGAGCCCACCTATTTACTCCCTAGCATCTGCCAAATATTGTTGGTGTGCAAAGACAGCAGTGAGTTTGGCAAAATTTGAGAGAGGCAAAGAGCACCTGCTGATGAAAAGGGCAGGGGGCTAGTCTTGATAGGATCAGTAAACCACTGCCTAGAGAAATCCAGCTTCCTACTTTGGCTTGGCACACTATATCATTTATTTTTTTCATTTTAAAATTGTTGAAAAGGACAATTGTCAAAATCACACTATTTAGTGATACACGAAAATGATATGAAATTCAAATTTCAGCATCTGTCAATAATTTATTATTTTTTTAGTTAAATATTTTATTTTATATAATACTTACATCTTTTTTCATCTTTGCCCAATGTATGCATTTTCATTTTGGTTATATTCCCCATACAATTGCACCTCCCCCCTTATTTTGACTCTAGTCCTTCCTTTCCTCGCCCCTCCCCCCCAGTATGTCTCTGGTTTATAGTTGCTTGTTGATTTTGATTTTTACTTTGTATTGATTAGTCTTTTTTCTGGTCTCTTATTTAGGTTTTCTAAATTCCCGCTATGAGTGAGACCATCCGGTATTTTTCTTTTTCTTTCTGACTTATTTCGCTGAGCATGATCCCTTCTAGCTCCATCTATGTTGCTGCAAACTGCATGTGTTTATCTTTTTGATTGCTGGGTAATATTCCATTGTGTATATGTACCACATCTTCTTGATCCAGTCATCTATTTTTGTTGGAGCATAGCCATGGATATTCATTGAACTTTCCCATCTGAGCACTTTTGTGTTACAATGGCAGAGCTGGGTAGCTGTGACAGAGATCTTGGGGTCCACACATACTAAAATATTTCCTAACTGGTCCTTTTGCAAACACTAAATTAGATATTAGCTTTAATTTTTTGCTAGGCTTATGTTTAAATTCAGAATAAATAACTTTAAAAGGTGTTTTATGCTGGTGTCATGAATCATGGGATTATTCTTGTTTTTTCTTAACTTCATTCTTTTAAGAAAGGGATACAACACAAATGGAAAGCATCAGTTCTTGAGTCTACAAGGAGGCAGAGGTGCTTTTAAGAGATGTTAAAAAAAAAAAAAACAGCTTTGAAATTCTCATCAATAGGCTAAGACATGTTCCCTGTTTTCCATTATGTCTATATGTCTACTTGTATAAATATAAAATCCCATCTATTGATTTTGCAAAAGTCAAGAATATCTATGTTTTTCCTATTGCAACAAATGTATCATAGATCCTCTTTGCCAGAGCAAAGTCTGGTACAGATTTACATTTACTTTGAAAACTTAAGTCCAAGCTCATTTGCTGGATCTCTTTGATTACCTTCTTCAACTGCAGTCCAAGCTCATTTGCTGGATCTCTTTGATTACCTTCTTCAACTGCATCGTATTCTGTGCTCCAAGATTCAAAAAAGTAAGTTTATTTGGGATAGGAGGTTCTTTCCCATACCTCCTGTCTCAAAACTCATAATTTCTTAAGAGATACAGAAACAAATGGTTATGTAACAGTCTTTGTTGGAGAGAAATGCCTCCAACTCATTTGACTTTTATAAACAAGATCTAAGGCAGACTGCCAGGATCCCCAGAATGAGGGGACTGAGAACTGAGAAGAAGGATTTGTTCATAAGAAACAGGGTTACAGGAATGGAACCTAAAACACAGGTCATAGCTCCTGACATTTCAATAAATCCTTAGTAATAGGAAAGTAGTTTGGAAGCTTCTTAAGAAAGGTACCTATATATTTATCATCAATCCTGCAACCCAATATTAACCCAAGAATGATGAAAACATACATCCACATAAAGACACTAATGTTGGTAGCAGCATTCTTTGCAGGAGCAAAAAAGTGGAAGCACCCAAATGCCCACAACTTCTTCGCATGCTCTAGCTGTAGTTTCAGAGAATCCAATCATTTTTGTATGTTGGCTCCAGTCATTATCCTCAAATTTCATCATTGGGTCACTTTCCTTTGAAACCTTTGATGGCTCCCTGTTATTGGCTGGATAAAGCCCCAACTACTGAAAACGGCACCCCATCAAGCCTTCTGTTTGCTATTATTTCCAGGTATTAAGAACTCTGCATTTTAGCCAGTTGGGACTAAGACTTATACCTGAATATTCCATGCACTTTCATAGTCCACAATCTCTGCTTCTATTGATTCCTTTGCCTAAAATGCCCCTCGCCAGCTTCTTTACATAGAAACTCGTCTTTCAAGTCAGAAGAAAGAGTCTCCCTTCTCCGATGCCTTTCCTGAATCCTTCCACTCCCCTAGGTACACTGTCTTATAGTTTTGTACCCAGAGACATCATTCTATCATTTTTTACTTTGTGGCAGACTCTATTGTTATATATCTTTCCACCCTCACCAAGACCAAAAACAAAACTAAACCAAACCAAACCAAAAAAGGCTTTCAAACTGTTAGCTCAGTGAACACAGGGAAAATGTCTTATTCGTGCTTAATGTAGATTACGACAAAAAGTAGTGATTCATAAAGTATTTGTTTAATGATCAATATCCTTCAACACCACTCGTGTTTTCACTAGAAAGCAATTTATTTTTTAAAAATTTTACTTCTTAATGTATCACATTGAATTTGACCTGCCTCTGGAAGAGATATTATATAGCAATCAGTCAAAGCCTGCTGATCGACCAAACAAAGATCTTCATTTCATGGCATCTGTTCATACGATCACAATAGGGATTCTCTGTAGCATCTGAAAAGCCTGCGAACTTTAGTCTTTCAGGCTGTGCTTTGATTCACTTTTGCTCAAGATCACAAGTTTAATGTTCGAATCCATAGAGTGTGGAAACTTAACTTCTCTTATCTTGTAGAGTAAGAGATTCCTTCCAGAAGCAGTAATAGTTTAGATATTTTTGCTCTGACCTTGTCTTAACTAATGTATTATTTGACCACTACCCAAGGTATGAACTAAATTTCATTGACCTCCTAGGGAGTCCACAGTAAGACTATTATTAAGAAACTGGCAAATTTAGGAGGCAGACTTACTTAAGTGTGCAATAAAATTGAACGAAATCTCTAGAGTACTCGGTTTCACTTTGGGAAGGAACTGAGGATTTTTCTTTTTTAGGTGGTTTTAATTGTATGTACATTACTCATTTACTGTTAAAAGAATTTTCTAAGGAATTTTTTTTTTTTTAACATCAGGATGAAAAGACACTTCAGTGTAAAGGAGACAAACCATCAGCACTGAATAGCAAAGAGACCTTCAAAGCTACTTACAACATACTGGTCCAGGCTAACTGGGTTTGCAGATGGAAAAAGGAGGCACAAGTTATAGCTAACAATGGATCAGAAGCTAATGGGTAGAGCCAGCATGGATTTGCAAAGTACAGGCCAAGATATGTCTACTGTGTAAGCTAATCATTTGATGGCTTAGCAAGAACCTATACTTTGATTGGAACCAAGTTTTTACAGGCCCCTTTGGGGCCTATAGAAATTCCTGGTTGTTTATTAATGAATGTGTTGCTATTATAAATGATAATTACTGCAAATGATTAAATTATTAACTATTCTAAGTTGGACATATCTTAGAATAAATTGATCACATAGATACCTGCTGAAGTGGATTCAGAGACAGCCAGGCTTATTTCTCTCTCATATTGGCCTAGCTCTGGTGAGTGGTAAATGAATCAAAGATTATAAACCATTTCCACGTCACAATTGGGTAAAAGGGCTAACCCAATTGTTACACTTGAATCTACATAAATTAATAAAGTTTAGGCCCTTTCTATAGCAGATTGTTGAAGTTTGACTTTGGGGTTACATTTCAGTATATGGGTCCAATAATGATCTTTACATAAATGTGCAGGGAGAGGGAGGTAGCTAATTTGATAGTTATTCTAGGGTGTTAAATGGAATAATGAAGAGTCAAATAAAGAGAATGTCTGCACTGAACTTAGTACAGTATCTGGCATCTATTTAGAATTAGTCAGACCCTCTTTCCGAGAAGTTCCTTTAAAGAAGGGATCAATCTCTATCTTCTCATTTCTGTAAATGAACAACTCTTGGCCCACATTTGGTGCTCAATACATGTTTGAAGCATCAAATCAAATATCAGAATTCTAGCTTTATCCATTTTGCCTTTTTGTAGTCTTACTGGAAAGAAGCAGAGTCAGTATCCAAGATTTAAGGAAAATCTATTAACAAAAATCTCTAAATACTGCCTCTAAATTTAATTTCTCTTGGGAAAAAGAAAGTATTTCCACATTGACCCCTCCCAAATCTACTTCATGAAAATATCCAATAAAAATGTCTAAGCACTTATTTGTGGGATGAGTTGTGTGCATGTATACTCAGTGGCCCTCTTTCAAACATACTCCTGTGGACTCTAAGCAGAGTAATGATGTTCCTTCCTAATCACACATTTAGTAAAGACATGCTGTTGCAACCATCACTTGTTACACTTCTGAAGACACTGTGTCCGGGACAGGGGAGGGAACCAAGGTTGTTTTGTGTTTTTCTTCTAGGATCAAGGAAAGGGCTAGACAGAGCATTCTCCTGCCCATTCACCTTCATTACTTCTCTGTGAGGTTACAATTATGCCTATGGTATTTAGTAGAATGCCATTTTTATAATGTGCATGATTGATGGTAAAAGCTATTTAATAAAAACTACTAGGATAAGGAAAACATTTGACAGACACAGAGAGGTTCAAAGTTATGGTTTTGAAGTTTGGATTGAAATCTACCATCCTGATTAAACACAAAGTTTTTTTAGCCAGCTAGATTATTCTGCTTTGGAGAAAGCCGACAGCCCACTTGGAACCAAATCAGCAAACTTGGCATCACAGGCATGAAATTTTAAGCAACAGTGCACCAGGCCACAGGCACCTCCAGGCCTCTTCTGCTGGAATGCACTTAACAGCAGCCTGGGTATTTGGCGGAAATCAGGAGCCTCTTTTACCATTCAATTCATAAACCTAGAGTGACCAGAATCTGGAAAAGGAGAATCACCATTTCCATTCAGACATCTCCCTTCCAAACTGCAAACTAATTCACTTAAATCACAGGCTGTTGGAATTAATTATAACTAAAATTGTCTAATAAAAAGATGACTCTCCTTAACTAATTTTTATTGTACATTAACAGCAAAATTTGATTAAAGACAAACTAAGAGATGGGATAAGAAATTATTTAAATTTTAACTTATATTTGTCTGGGTCATGTTCTAACTTTCCCCATTCACAAGACCCCAATGTGTCCTATGTGAGATTTGGGGAACTGGAGGAAGGCATATGATTTGCCTGTTCATGCCTTTATTCACCCTGGTGTACACTGTCTCAATAGCAACTGTCCGACACAGCACTTCTTACATGCCAGGTTCTCTACATAGGTTGACTCATCTCATCATAATAACATAACCAACATAACACATCTTAACCATTTTCAGCTGTGTAAACTGAAGACCGTACGCCGGGTTGCACAGCTAATAAACAGGATGTGCACTCAGGGACTGTAGCGCGCAAGTCCCCATTAATAATCACTGAGCTGTGCTCTTCATGTTTATGAAATTTCTCAAAGAATACCACCAAGAATGAATTTTAATTTTTCATCATAGATATTGCAGTTCTTCATTTGGCTACCAGATATGATTATATTCTTTTGGTCCTTTTAATAGATATTTATTCATCCACTCATCATTCTGGCACCTACTACACACAAGTCAGAGTTCTTATCTTAGAGATACAAAGATGCATGAGACAAGGTTATCAGTGAATGGAAAAAACCCTCATATTCCAAGGACTGCTGCATAATCTGGTCAAACTGCTATAAGGGGAGAGAAGATGGGGTGACTGCCAAGGCAAGGAAACTTTCGCACAGTGAGTGACAATTTAACTGAGTCTAAACAGATGAGAAACATATTGATTGGAAATTTCATGCTATGATTGTGCTCAAAATTTTCCAGTGAGAAGAGGCTGTATTTCTATTTCTTAGCAATGGATGCATTTAGAGTAACCATGCTTTTAAAAAGGTTGGAGAGGGAATCCGTTCTCCCCCACTGCCATGAGACTGAATCCCTGTTATTTAAGCACCTCCCAAAATATACAGAGCATGCATACCTCATACCACCTTCATATAAAATCACACACATCGGTAATTCTCCCATCTCAAATAATACACATATTCCAGATATTATTAAAGATTGTCTATAGGGAGTTTTAATGGTATTCTGTAAGAGTTAAATGAAATGTATACCTTAAGTTTTTAAGATTAGTTTCTACCACCCTAGTCAATATTAAAAAAATTAGATCATGGGGCCTCCCTGATGGCACAGGGGTTAGGTCTCAGTACTATCAAACTATTGCCAGCCCTGTGACATGAGTTGGATCCTGGAGAAGGAGCTAAACCACATGGCACAGCAAACCTCTCCTGTCTTGCCCCCTGCTCCCCTGATTGGTGCATATCAGTAAATCTTCCCGTTCTGCTCCCCACTCTGTCCCTGGTGAATCCTCTCACCACCACCCTCTTCACACACCTCTGGCCTACCCCAGTTCTTGTGTGCATAAATAAATAAAATAAATCTTTAACCAAAATTAGATCATGGACAGGAAATGGTCACTGCCACCCACGAACCAAAACAATTAACTTACAATCATTAAAAGAAACTGTTGTAATGTGTTAACTAACTTGGGATAGCTAAAAACTGCAGTCTTGGGCCTCCCTGGTGGCTCAAGGGGTTAAGACACAACCTAGGGAAGCTGTCCACAGCCTCTGCAGTGTGAGTTTGATCCCCTAGCCTGCCAGGGAGCAACCCACTGGGTGCAGCAGACCTCTCCTGACTCATCCGCTGCTCCCCTCAGCAGTGTACTTCAGTCAATCTGCCTGTTCTGGTCCCCACTCTGTCTCTGATGAATCTTCTCATCCCCCATACCTCTGGCTGTACCCCAGCTCTTGTATGCATAAATAAATCTTTAAAAAAAAAACCTGCAAGTCGTATACACTTAAATTCCTACCACATTTGCCGACATAAATATTAAACATTGCTATAAGATACAGTACAAAGGGCCTCCCCAGTGGCACAGCAGTTGAGCGCTGGGTTGTGAAGCTGCCCACAGCTTCTGCAACGCTAGTTCAATCCTGACCACTGGGCGAGGGTCCCACATGGCGCGCAGACCTCTCCTGCAGCCCACTGCTCCCCTCAACAGTGTACTTCATCAGTCTGCCTGCTCTGCTCTGCTCTCTGCTCTGCCTCTGGTGAATTCTCTCACCCTCCCATGCTTCTGACTGTACCCAGTGCATATATAAATAAATAAAATAAAAATCTTTAAAAAAAAAAGATACAGTACATGCATTTTCCAACAACATCATATTAGATCTAATAGAGTATGAACATTAGTCTGAGAGATGGGAACAGGGAAATTTTAGCTGAAATTAGGCAAGTAGAGTGCCTTAAAGAGATTAAAGCATGGGCTCTACAGAAGGTATTTTAGGATACACATTGGGGGTTTTAGGATAGAGTCCATAGGTGACCTTTAAGGACCTGTAAAGTCCTGGATACTCCGTACAAAATTGTCAGTGTTCACTCAAGGCTGCATTATCCTGGGGCGAATTACTATGATCTCAGAATGACTTGCAATGTCTTTCTCTACCCACCTCAAAAGGTTTAAAACAAACAGGGGGCCTCTCTGATGGCACAGGGGTTAAAGTCTCAGTGCTACCAAGCTATCGCCAGCCACTGGAGCGTGAGTTCTATCCCTGGCGAGGGAGCTACCCACATGGCTCAGCAGACCTCTCCTGTCTCACCAGCTGCTCCCCTCAGCAGTATATTTCCATAGATCTGCCTTTTCTGCTTCCCACTCTGTCTCTGGTGAATCCTTTCACCCCCTGCACCTCTGGCCTACACCACAGTTCTTGTATGCATAAATAAAATAAATCTTTAAAAATAATAAAAAATAAAACTAGCAGGCAAGAATTTTCACTACTAAAAAACAAGTTGCTATAAGGTATGTTCCCATTTTTTAGAAGTCATTGAAATACCCCCTGAAAAGATTCTCTAGTGTCATTGTTTTAAATAACTAGACTCAAAAGAGTCAATTTCTATTTAAGAGGCAGCACTAACCCCACATTTGACACCAGCTACCTTATGCCAAGGAAAAGTCTTGCCACAGGCATGTTAGGTTAACAGTTAATAGATACCACTACTTCCCCCTTTATGCACAGTGCTTAATATTAATGCATAGTGCTTTTCTTTAATTTTGAAAAGTCTGATGTTTTGGAACAGTTTTACCAAACAATTAAGGGAAAATGCTGATCACACACCACACTCTCCCCATATCCCTTAACTTAGTAGCTAACTGAAGGGTCTACTAAAATTTTCTTGGTTTGTTCCCTGTTGTGAGATTTCAGCTAAAAGTTTCAGACATTTAGCACCTTCATGGCAACAGTGTAACTTCAAGGACATCTGCTTATGTCCCAGGTAGGTCCCCATTCCACTCCCAGCTTTCCTCTTATATGTGATGTTCCTCTGAACATATTTAGCCTAAGTCACTATCTCCTTAAAAAGAGTTAATAACACATGATAGGTTTTGAAGAGTAAGAACAAAACCTCTGACTGATACAGGGTCATCACACAAAAATATGTGACTACACTCCAATAAAGTGCCAGCAAGGGAGAAGATAACAAAACTTATTGGCACCACCCAAGACCTATTCTCCATTTACTGTGTTCCCAAAGTCCTTTGCTCTAACATTTATCAGATTCTGTCTTATATACAAACCAGTTGTCTTCATGACTATACCGTGGGGGTCTCAGGCTAGACCCCCCAGCAACAGCATTGTAGGAATCACCAGGCAATGCATACCTTGTGAGTTAGTGACAATGACTCCAGTGGAGAGAGTTAGAGTTGTGTGGTAAAGGATAGGGCTGGACTTTTTCGTGATGAACTTTTTATAGTATACATATTGATTCTCAATGATGCACACTTGAAATTTATGTAATGTTAAAGTGCAGTGTTACTTAAATGAAAAATAATCTCCACATCCCTGAGGGGAATATTCATCCATTGCTTAATGTTTCTATCAGAGGTCCATAGCCATGACCCATTGGCTGAATCTGGCCTCTTCTCTGTCCTGTTCAGCTCATGGGAATGAAGGACCCAGAGGAGGAAAGTTTCCAGAGCTGCCAGGAGTCAGTGTATGTGCACGGTTGTTCAAAGTTTAATAAAACTAACTGTCCATTTCCTCACCACTTAAAGTTATTCTTACATTTTCTATAAGCTCTTGAAAGATAAGAGCTGCATTATGTTATCTTATTATGTACTCATGCAAGCTACCACGCTGTTTGACCCTTAGCTTGTGCTTAAAATATATTAGTTGGCAATGAAACTAAGCTGGAGACTGTTGATAAATAATGAATGGAGGACCTCCTGAATGAATGACTCAAAGTGTAATAATAAGTTGCTTTTCAGTGACTGACAACTGCCAATCTCTTCATGATGCTTGGGGTTTAGCAAGGAACAGAGTCTGAAAGCTCAAGATATAAATTCCATGGACAAACATTTAGCATTATTCTGCTCATTAAAGTGATCCTTTCCTCATTTGGTAGTTTGTGTGGGGAGAGGGGTAGGGGCATTGAAATTACCTCTGTGCTGAACACAAGCCACCCATACAAATTCTTTCCAGTAATTAAATAACAATTATAACAAAGTAAATGAATACAAAGATGCTTATAGCTCAAGCTCACAGCAGAGTAATTTGACCTCAAATTCTGCACTCACACAGTGGTCGAGACCCAGATTGTTCGCGCTCTCGCTCTCGCTGTGATCCGCATGGCTGTCAAGGCAGTGACATTCAAAACTGGACATAGACTAAAGACAATGTAAGGCTACTGTTCAAGCTCCTAAGAAATGGAGATTGCAAATACAGTTTGACCGCTTCTCATGCATGTCTCTAAAGCACATATTTAGATTTTAGCTTCTGGGTTATCATTCTTCCTCCCACCTCTGAAAGACAAACTTCATATTGTTCCTAACACAGGAAAGTATTTGTGACAGAACAGAAAAGATCTATTTATTACCTTCCATTTTCACTAGGCTTTAGAGCCACAATTTAACCTACATCACTCCACTGCATTTCCCCACAGTGACACAGGAAGGGAGCAGTACTTGTTTTGGGAATGTGGTGAGCTCTGTGACATCTCCAAGGCAGAGACTATGGATCGGAACAGCAAAGAACTACATTCCTATATTGTGATAGTTAATTTCATGCGCTTACTTGACCAGGGCACATGTTGTATTTGGGAAAAACATTCTTCTCCGTGTGTCTATGAAGGTTTTTCCAGATGAGATCAACATTTAACTCAATAGACCCGAGTGGAATGAAAAGGGCTGAGTGGAATTCCTTCTGCCTGACTACCTTCAAGCTGACATCTGTTTTTTCCTGTTTTCAGTCTCAAAGTGAAATATCAGCTCTTCCTGGATAAGAAGCCTGTTGGTCTTCACAGATAGATGGAATCACTCCAGCAGTTCTCCTGGATCTCCAGCCAGTCAAGTGCAGATCTTGACATGCGTCAGCATCTATAATCATTGGCCTGCTTTACTGTCCAACTAAATATATATAAATATATATATATATATACACACACATACACACACTGTCCATATATATATATATATATATATATATAATTTAAAAGATGACAGGACAAAATTAACAAACCTAGTAGTGATATCAGATAATGTCCTTTTGAAATAAGGTAAATTTGACTTCCCTCTTAAAATTAAGAGAATGGAAAACTTTTATTAATTTTATCCAAGACTCTAGGTTTCATTTTCATTTGAAGGCCAACAGACATCTTATTTGTCTCCAAATTACAACTTGATCGTGAATGTAGAGTTTCAGTACCAAATACTTATATTGAAATCAACATATCTGCTTTAATTTAATGCAGGTATTTTCATTTCCTCGTTTTTTGGTATAGGTATTATGTACAAAATTAAAAATCATATTAATATGGGAGAGAATCTTACTTTATTTTGCCAAGGTAACATTTATGTCAAACAAAACAAAACAATTAACTTATAAACCATTCCATGAGGAATAGTATTGGTAATTTTAGAAAAGTAATTATGCAAATTCTAGTAAATTGCAAAAAGAAATGCCATCTTACAATTAAATAAAACACATGTGAACATGTACTTAAGATTTCAGTTAAGTAAATTGTAGATGTTACCATTAGCAATAGAAAGTCTTCCAGAGTTTTCAAGAAGTCAAACTTTCAAAGCTCCTAGTCAGAAATTCACTTAGGCCTTTAAAATGTCATTCCAGGCTTCATATTTATTTCTCTTTGCAGTAAAGCTCAAAAGTCTTTTCCTATAATTTAGAATGAATGAAATTCCACTGACCTACTTTCAGATCCACAAAAAGGAATGTAATGATCTTGCTGAGATCCTTTCTAATTATTATGTTACTTATCTACTGCAATATAACAAATTTCCCCCAGACTTAATGGCTAACAACAATGCACATTTATTATATAATGATTCCTGTGGGTCAGGAATTTGGTAGTAGCTTGGCTGGGTGATTCTGGCTCAACATCTGTCATGAGGTTGCTGTCAAGATGCTGAATAGCTGCAGGGTCTGCCTGGAAGCTTCCTCAGCCACAGGGTAGGCTGTTGAAAGGAGACCTCAATTCCTTCCATGTGAAATTATAGGGCTGTTCATGTGTTCTTATAACATGGCAGCTGCTTTTTTCTTTTCCTTCTTCCCCCAGAGTAAATGTTCCAAGAGGATACAAGGTGAAGCCACAACATCATTTACGACCCAGGCTGGAAAGTCACCATTATTTCCTACGGGTTACATGAATTGGCTGTATTCTATGTGTGAGAGAACCACACCAGGGCAAACTTACCAGGAGGCAGTGACCACTGCGGGCATTATAGGGACAGATGACCACAACTCAGATTTTGATGACTCCAGATGTACTAGTTTCCTAGGGCTACCACAGCAGAGTACCAGAGATTGAATGGCACAGGCAAAGTAAGTTCATTTCCTCATAGTTCTAACCGTTTTAAAGATGAAGGTGCTGGCAGAGCTGCTTTCTGCAGCAGCCCTCCCTTGGTGGGGAGATGGCCACCTTCTCTGTGTCTTCACATGCTCATGACATTTGAAGTCACTGGAAGACACACACTGGATGTGTCTGTCTTCATCTCTTCTTAGGAGGACACCAGTCATATTGGATTAGGGTTCATCAAATAATTTCATTTTTCCGTATCTCTTTAAAGACTCAGTCTCCAAAAAACAGTCACATTTGTTGGTGGCACACAATTCAGTCCAGAGCACCCAGTTCTCCACCTCCTGTTACCAACAACAGATACCCTTTGTCCTTGGACTTATAAGATCAAGTATCAAAATTACTTACTTAGGAATTCCTTAAACAGTGAACACACAACTATTTCATATCTATCTACAGATGAGCCATAGATTTTATTGTTTTTAACGATTTATTTTCTTTATTTATGCACATAAGAGCTGGGGTGTAGGCCAGAGATGTGGGGGTGGTGAGAGGATTCACCAGGGACAGAGTGAGAAGCTGAACAAGCATATCAACTGAAATACACTGCTGAGGGGAGCACCTGGTGAGACAGGAGAGGTCTGCTGCACCATGTGGGTAGCTCCCTGGCCGGGATCTAGCTTGTGCTGCAGCAGCTGTGGATAGCTTCACAGTGCTGAGACTTTACCCCGTGAACCACCAGGGAGGCCCGTGCCATAGGTTTTAAAGAGAAAACTCCCAGAAGATAGGGACTAACTTCAAATGGCTTATCATAAACTGAGTTCTCCACATCTTACCCTGACTGTCTCAGTACCACTGTGCCTGTTCACTCCTCTCTAGCTTCCTTGCTGCTCCTCCAATAGGCTAGGCTCATAGCCATGCAGGACCTTTGCCCATGCTATTCTCTCTTTGGAATGTTCTTCCGCTACAGTGTCCCATGACTTGTTTACTCACTTATTCAGTCTCAACCTAAATAGCTCCTTTCAAAGAAACTGTCCTAGACCACCCATTCTGTTTTAACCTTCATCCCTCCACAGTTACTCTCCAAACTCTAATTCTGATTTATCTTTTTATCATAGAGCACTATTTATATTTAATATATATTATACTCCTAATTATTTTCTGTCTCTCACACTGCTCTGAGACCCATGGTAATGAGGGCTTATTTTACTCATTAAGTATCACCTGTGTCTCTTACATAGCATCACAAGCATTATTAGGTACTCAACATATTTATTTGCCGAATAA
The DNA here is from genome assembly GCF_014898055.3 of Talpa occidentalis. Classification (NCBI taxonomy): domain Eukaryota; kingdom Metazoa; phylum Chordata; class Mammalia; order Eulipotyphla; family Talpidae; genus Talpa; species Talpa occidentalis. Next base: position 29,367,520 of record NW_023605083.1, read on the forward strand.
ATGAATGAGGTTAGTTTGCTAGATGTAAGAGAGAAGGATGAAGTAAGGTTCTATCTTTTTTACGATCTATGTCTTCTGGGGTTTCTGATCACTAATAGGATATAGTTTTTTCTTTTATAATGTGATTTTAAATAATTGTTTTTTATCCAAGTACATTGTTTTAGAAACCTGCTTCATTTTCTTAGATGATGGCTTGGATTAGGCAGTGTAGAGAACAAGAGAAGGCCCACATTTTGTACTTTTCTTTATTCGGTGGTGTGGAAGATGGGCTTTATTTTAAAATCCTAAGACATTTGTATGATAGGATTTAATTTTTAAAATTTTGACATTTAAAATGTAAACATGATTCTCCCATGCAAAATCTCAGAAGACTCTCAAAAACTGATTGGCAGAATTTTCAACTTAACATTCTCCCTGGGAGGGTGAAGGTTATATCTATTAAATATCTAAATGCAGGGCCTCCCTGGTGGTGCAGCGGTTGAACGCTGGGTTGTGAAGCTTCCCGCAGCCTCTGCAGCTCCAGTTCGATCCCCGGCTGCTCCCCGGCCACCAGAGGAGGGTCCCACATGGTGCGCAGACCTCTCCTGCCACCCGCTGCTCCCCTCAGCAGTGTACTTTGGTCTTTCTTCCTGCTCTGCTCCCCGCTCTGGCTCTGGTGAAATATCTCACCCTCTCCCGCTTCTGACTGTACCCAGTGCTTGTATAAATAAATACATAAACAAATCTTTAAAAAAAAAAAAAAGGTTAAAATGTTTAAAAAAAAAATCTAAATGCATTAAAGGGTTACTTGAAGTTCAACATGTTTTTCAAAATAACAGCTTTTTTTCATGTTTATAATGCATTTGCAAGAAGAATAAAAGTGATGGTAACATTAAATTACCAGAATATTCATTTCATCCCCAGTAAATCTACTTTCATTCCATTTTACATGCATCATGAACAATGGCTGCCAGAGATAATGTCTGATATTTCAGAGTAACCTGACTTCCTTTCCATATATAATTTCTAACTCAATGTAATGATCTCATTACCCCTCCCCCACAAGTGTTGCACAATAAAGAAATCAAATTATCAACCGAAGCACAGGAAGAATGTTCTACCAGGCTTCAGTGTTGTCTTACTCTAATTTGTGATAAATTCTGGCTATTTCTCTTTCTAATCTTTCAGGTTCTAAAGTCTTAAGTTCCCACTGTTCTGATGTCTACTGTCAGAAAAGAAAGCCCTCTTTCTATAGTTATGATGAAATAAATGATGTTCCTATAAACTTTATATTATATACCTTTTATTCTTCAAAGGCCCTTTACTCATCAAATCAATTTTTAATTAGTAGAGCTTCAAGTAATGAGACTATGTGAAGGTTGTCAAAGAACTTGTGGGCAGGGAGATCTTCTTTTCTTTTTTTTCTTTAATTTTTTTTAATTTTTATATTTCCCATGTAATTGCAAGCCCCCACCCCTGCCCTCTCGCCCCCCCCCCCCAAAGTGTGTCTCTGGTTCGTAGTTGTTTGTTGATTTTGATTTTTTTTCTTTCTTATCGTTATTCTTTTTCCTGGTCCCTTATTTAGGTTTTCTAGATTCCTGCCATGAGTGAGACCATCCGGTATTTTTCTTTTTCTTTCTGGCTTATTTCGCTGAGCATGATCCCTTCCAGCGCCATCCATGTGCTGCAAATTGCATGTGTTTAACTTTGTTGAATGCTGAGTAATATTCCATGGCGTATATGTACCACATCTTCTTGATCCAGTCATCTATTTTTGGGCATTTGGGTTGTTTCCAAAGCTTAGCTATTGTAAATAGTGCTGCTATAAACATAGGGGTGCAGGTGCCCTTTTGAGTTAATGATTCTGTGTCCTTTGGGTAAATACCTAGGAGTGGAATTGCTGGATCATATGGAAGCTCTATCTTTAGTAGGTTGAGGAATCTCCACACAGCTTTCCATAGTGGTTGGACCAGTTTGCACTCCCACCAGTAGTGCAAGAGAGTTCCTTTCTCTCCACATCCTTGCCAACATTTGTTGTTGCTAGTTTTTTTAATATGTGCCATTCTCACTGGTGTGAGATGGTATCTCATGGTAGTTTTGATTTGCATTTCCCTGATTGCAAGTGATGTTGAACATTTTTTCATATGCTTGGTGGCCATTTGCATTTCCTCTTCGAAGAAGTTTCTTTTTAGCTCTTCTGCCCATTTTTTGACTGGATTATTTTCTTTCTTTTTGTTGAGTCTCATCAGCTCTTTGTAGATTTTTGTGATCAGTCCTTTATCATTAGTGCTGGGTGCAAAAATGTTCTCCCAGTCGGTGGGGTTTCTCTTTGTTTTGGTTATTGTCTCTTTTGCTGTGCAGAAGCTCTTTATTTGATGTAGTCCCAGCTGTTTATCTTTGCCTTCACTATCACTGCTTTGAGTGATGAGTCTGTAAAGATGTCTTTGAGGTGCATGTCATTTAGTGTTTCACCTATATTTCCTTCTATGTATTTTATGGTTTCAGGTTTTATGTCTAGTTCTTTAATCCATTTTGAGTTGGCTTTTGTGCATGGTGTGAGGTAGTAGTCAAGCTTCATTCTTTTGCATGTAGTGACCCAGTTTTCCCAGCACCATTTATTGAACAAACGTTCTTTGCTTCAGTGCATATTCTTTGCTCCTTTGTCAAAGATTAGTTGACCATAGATCTGTGGATTTATTTCTGGGTTTTCTATTCAGTTCCATTGGTCCATGTGTCTGTTCTGGTTCCAATACCATGCAGTTTTGATCATTATGGCTTTGTAGTATAGTTTGAAATCTGGGGGAGTGATGCCTCCATTCCTTTTTTTTTTTCCAGGAGGGTTTTGGCTATTCAGGTTTTTTGGTAGCTCCATACGAATTTCATCAATATTTTTTCTACTTCTTTGAAGAATGACATTAAAATTTTAATTGGAATAGCATTGAAACTGTAGATTGCTTTTGGTAGGATGGCCATTTTGATAATGTTAATTCTTCTGATCTATTAGCAGGGGATGTCTTTCCATTTCTTTGTGTCTTCTTCTATTTCTTTTAACAGTGTTTTATAGTTTTATTTGTATAGGTCCTTTACTTCTTTTGTTAGGTTTATTCCCAAGTATTTGATGTTTTTTTGTTTCAATAATAAAAGGAATGGTTTTCTTGATTTCTTCTTCTTCAGATTTATTGTGTATAGGAAGGCTACTGATTTTTGTGCATTGATTTTGTATCCCACCACTTTAGTAAATTGATTGATTAATTAGTTTTTCTGTGGAGTTTTTGGGGTTCTCTATGTATATTATCATATCGTCTGCAAATAGTGATAGTTTGACTTCTTCCTTGCCTATTTGGATTCCTTGTATGTCTTTCTCTTGTCTTTTTGCTCTGGCTAGGACTTCCAGTATTATGTTGAAAAGCAGTGGTGAGAGTGGACATCCTTGTCTTATTCCAGATCTTAAAGGGAATGCTTTCAGCTTTTCACCATTGAGAATGATATTGGCTGACGGCTTGTCATAGATGGCCTTTATGATGTTGAAATATGTTCCTTGTATCCCGAGAATTTAAAGGGCCTTTATCATAAATGGGTGCTGTACTTTGTCGAATGCTTTCTCAGCATCTATGGGTATTATCATATGGTACTTATATTTCTTTTTGTTGATGTGTTGGATTAAACTGATTGATTTTCGGATGTTGAACCATCCTTGCGTCCCTGGAATAATCCTACTTGGTCGTGTTGAATTATCTTATGGATGCATTGTTGGATTCTGTTGGCAAGGATTTTGTTGAGGATTTTTGCATCAGTGTTCATTAGGGAGACTGACCTGTAATTTTCTTTTTTTGTGCCATCTTTGTTGGGTTTTGGTATTAGTGTAATGTTGGCTTCGTAGAACATATTTGGTAGTATTCCCTTTTTTTTCAATTTTTTGAAAGAGTTTGTGTAGGATAGGCACTAATTCACTGCTGAACGTTTGGTAGAATTCATTTGTGAAGCCGTCTGGGCCTGGGCTTTTGTTTTGGGGGAGTGCTTTGATTACTGCTTCAATTTCGCTGCTTGTAATTGGTCTGTTTAGTTGTTCTATTTCTTCTTTGTCCAGCTTTGGATGATTATATCATTCTAGGAATTTGTCCATCTTTTGTATGTTGTTAAATTTGTTTGCATATAAATGTTCATAGTAATCTCTTATTATTCCTGTTGTGATTTCTCTTCTTTCACTTAAAATTTCTCCTCTTTCACTTATAATCCTATTTATACATGTTTTCTCCTGTTTTTTCTTTGTGAGCCTTACTAGAGGTTTGTCTTTTTTCTTTATTTTTTCGAAGAACCAACTTTTGGTTTCATTGATCTTTTGGATTTTTTTTTATTTCTAATTCATTTATTTCTGCTTTGATTTTTATTATTTCCTTTCTTCTACTGGTTTTAGGGTTTTTTGTTGTTCTTTTTCTAGTTCTTTGAGATGTAAGGTTAGAATGTGTCTTTGAGTTCTTTCTTGTTTGTTGATGCAAGCCTGTATTGCTATATATTTTCTTCTTATTACTGCTTTTACTGTATCCCATATATTCTGGAAAGTGGTATCCTCCTTGTCATTCAACTCAAAGTATTTTTTAATTTCTTCTTTGATCTCCTCATTAGTCCAGTGGTCTTCCAGTAGTGTGGATTTCAATCGCAGGGAGATCTTCTTGCCAGTGAAATCACAACACACAAGCACTGTCTGCTCTTCAACACTGAAGGGTATTTGGACTTTCTTTCCTGCAGTATACCTGGTACATCTCAAGAGTATTCATGATACTTTTAAATGACATTTTGAGAAACTGCCAACCTTTGTTCTAAGAGGTATTAATATTCTTTACAGTCTTCTGCCAGCTATACCTGTGATCATCAAAATACAACATGATACTCAATATCTCAGACTATTGTGTTGGATCAAAGCCATCTCTCACCTCAAGATGATTTTCCCTACTTCCTTTACTTGAAGAAAAAAATGACAGAATTTAAAAAATCCGATGCTACAAATGGAATGTGGAATTCGAAACACTTTGCAGTAAAATTTAGCAATACTAGTACTCTTTCATTGATAGCATTTCCATAACAGAAGAGGCTTATGATCACACTTATTAATGTGTTTTGAAAATTTCCTCACAGACATTTTAAAATGCATAGAACTTACAATTTAAATATCTTTAGGATAGTTCTGAATCTTTGAAATAATAAATTATATTTACTACAGTTCAATGTTCATTAGGAAAATATACAACCACAATGATCCATAAATTAACCATTCAAAATTGACCAAATGAATATTTTGAAGAAAATGTCACTTAAAAGCACGAAAAATTTATAAACAAAATTGCCCTTCTACATCAAAAGTCCTGACTCAGAACAAGGATTGCATTCGTTATAAGAAATATTTGCCTGCTTTCTTTGATACAAACTCAACATAATTCAATAGGAACTATACTTATTCCTTAGAGCAATAATATAGTATGCATATCTTAGAATAATTTATTGACGGCCTTTCTGTTTCCCTTTTAGCTAAATAGGCATTAGGAACATATATTTCCATGCATTGTATTGACTCCAAGTCTTTAAATATACTAAATATAAAAGCTATGCTTTAAAAGCATTCTATCACCATGATAGAGCTTCATGAATTGGAGTTTTCAAATATTGCTTTGTCTATTTAGATCTTTGCTAAAAAAGGGATTTCATTGTATTTAGAAAGTGGAATTAATTAAGGCAGCATGTGGAATTTATTAACAACATTTGCTACATAAGAATTTACTCACTTGAAAGGTTTCATTCTTTTGTCAAGGATTAACTGCAGAGACTTTTATAGCATCTAAACATAGTTCAGAAGAATAATTTAGTGCATCTTGAAATTCATTACAGAAATGAAGTCTCTTTTCCACTGGAACTGGGTGAGCCTTCCATGGCCCGCTTTTTTACACCTGTTTAAATCTTTTTCAAATATTATTTCGTAAATTTAAAAAGTCATTTTCTGTATTAACATTGAGTAATTATTTTAATCTCTCTACAGAAAAAGTTTAATTTGTTGGTACAATCTTCAAAATGGCCACCTAGAGAAGAGATTATCCAGATTACAAGTTCCTGGAGGGAGGGAATTATATAACATTTAATTATTATTTTAACTCTGGCATACTATTTACCAAAATGAGCACAATAAATAAGAGTTGTCCTGATGGAGTGGAAGCATGCATCTTAAATCTAGTTCTGATTTTTCACCAATGGGTACATTGTTACTCCATCTCACTTGACTTTCCTTGTTAGGTTAGCATCTTTGATCTAAGTCTAAATTGACTACAGCAGATAGTATATGAAAGTTTAATACTTTAATTTTTTTGAAAGTTTAATACTTTAAATATTTGCATTGAACACTCAGAATGAAACAACAGCAATAATAATAAATGTCTTTTGCTGTTCGGAACAAAGAGAAAACTTTGATAAAATAATTTCTTGTGTGTAAGACTTTTATAAAGCCACTTTAGAATTTAAGGCAGATTGGGAGAGGTGGGGGGAAATGAAAAAAGAAAGAGAACACACAAGGGTAAAGAAGGAGAGATAAATACCAACATTTTTGAGAAAAACCAAAATCAAAACAAAACAGAAGTCTGTAGTCTGCTCATTGTAAGATTTGTCTGCTAAAAGTAATTCATAGAGTGGTATCTAGGTCATGCCAGGAATAAAATTTTAATCGAACTTTTTTGGCTCCTAGAAAGAAACGAAATTTTCTAAGTTGAAAATTTCCTACATTGTAGATTGTGCTTTATATTTGTTGTTGATCATTAGAACTTTTATGAACATTGTCTTTTTTTCAACTTTTTCTTTTCTTTCCAAACACATAAAAAGCTTTTAGAATGTTCTGAGAATCTTGGCTACCAAGAGAAATGCAAACAGAGCAAAATATCTCAGAATTACACTTTTTTGTAGGGTTTCAAGATAACACAGAATACTTCACCTAAATATAAAGTCTTTCAAACAAACAAAGTCCTTAGGTAATCGCCCACTCACCAGTTCTCATTTCACACCTTTAAATTTAAAATCTTCTTCACTGGTGACATCCAGCAAGGCTGACAGTTTTTCCTGCTCATGCTCTTCGGAGCTCCTTTAACTACAGTTATGGTGGCCTTTTCTTAATCGTATCCAGTCAAAAATTCAACAGCTCAACATTTTTTTGAATAATTATACATTGAAATCTGATTTGTTTAATAATATTTTACAAAATTTATGGCAATCTATCATCTAATGCACTAATGCTTCATAACTGGCTGATTTGATATGTTATGAAATCTAAAATTGTCTTTTCCAAAAATCAGAAATCAGAAAAAAAGCATAATTTATGCAGACACTTTAAAATGAAAGTCAAAAGAAATAGACTATGAGCTTTCTGCAAATTAGTATTGATTGAAATATTTTTAGGAGAAAATCTAACTCACGTGACTTTAGTCAGGAAGTTGCCTGCATCAGATCCCCAGCAGCGATGCTCAGTGTGCCAGGGGGCACATTGACTCAAAATGACTCAGATGTATTATTACTTGTGGAAGGACTTTAAGACAAAAACATCTCTCACATTTGCATATCTGTCAACTTGGGAAATCACTGCCTCTCAACAGCTTTAAATAATTTTTTGTAGCCTACAGATGTGAAATGCAGTATTTTAGGCGTGCACTTCCATTGTCCTTCAGCAGCACTCTGTCACACCCAGCACGTGGCTGGATTCAGACTAGAAGCCACAAAGAAATGGAGGCATCCTCCCCAGTTCCATTTAGGTCACTAAATCGTCAGATACAAACTGCATATGTTGGCATGATCAAGGGCCAAGTTACACCTCTCAGAGGCTGATTCTGTGACAAGAGCAGTTCAATGGGGAAATGTTTGATTCTCTGCTGCTGAACCTGCTCCATTATCTCCTCTCTGGGGAGAATGATTTATGTATAAAGGCTTGACATTGTTACCAGATGTGTTAAGAATTGTCAGTGAAGGAATTTAGATTTTGATGTATCTAAAAATCAGTTTCTAATTTTCAGTAGATAATCTGACAAAGGTAATTCTATAATACTTATTGTTATTGCTATTATTGATACTAATATTGATGCTACTTTTTAAATTACTGTTAGTACTGCTTCTCTTACTATGACCACTGTTACCATCATCATTACCACCTCCATCATTACCACTACCATCATTACCACCTCCACTCCTTGCCTGGGCATTCTCTAATAGTCCTGTCACTAATTTCTCCACTTTTATTCTTACCCTTTTATTAGCCATGATTGCCTTCATCATGTTATGTCATACATTCTCCATAATGCAACCAGATTCAACTTTCAAAAATGTGAATTAGATCATATCACTTCTCTGCTCAAAGTCCTCCAAGGATTGCCCATTTCTTAAACAAAATGCAAGTTGATTGATTATCCAGTTAAACATAAGCAATCTTGCCCATGCTTACTGACTTCAACTCACACTAGTGTAGCTGGGTGCAGAAAAGGCACTGCCCATTGTACACTGACCCTCACTGCTCCAATCTTAATGAGCCCACATGGGCCCCAGAGCCTTTGCACCCGTTGTTCTGACCACCTGGAATTCACATGCTCCGATTTCCATGGTAGTTCCTTCCAGCTACTGCCACTGCCATTGTTCAATTTTCTCTTCCTGAGATGGTGCTTTCCTGACTGCACAGTGCTGCCCTATCACTCTCTAGCATGTCATCTTACCTTTTTAATTAGTTTTATTAGTGCTGCTATTGTTACTGAAATTTTTGTTTCTTTAACTCTTGTCTTTCTATTAGATGTAGCCTTTGAGAGGGCAGGAATCCTGTCTGGTATCATCACTTAAAATCATGTTTGATCCATTTCAAGCACTCAGCAAATATTCTGAACAAATGGATAATGGAAAAATTATTATTAATGGGAGTTTATATTTACTGATCACTTATGGAAAACCAATGTACTGTGATTACATTATCATAATTAATATATACTGTCAGTCAGTAAGAGAGAGAAGTATTATCTCAGTTTTACTGCCTATAACATTTGCAAGGCCTAAGGAAGAACATGAATAGAGACCCATATACATTGAGTCTAATTACTCCAGTTACAAACCAAGGAAATAAACTGTTATATAAAACATGTTCTCTACTCTTTTATGTTTTATTCCTAAAACATCTAAGACAAGGCTTAAATTCTCAAATTGCCCAAATTCCACATTTGGACACAGAGGCAGGGCAAAAGATCATTCTGGACCTCCACCCCTAAACTTGACTATGTCCCACATTGCAAGGGACATGATAACACAGGGTGTGGACATCCAGCTCAAATGTCTAAGCCCAGTCGTGACTCATCAAATAGTTGTCCATGGGGGGAAACTGTGCCAATGTCTACATGGGAAGAGAGGCTGAGGGATGATCAAGTCCTAGAAGCAATATAAGGCCATCTAGTCTAAGGCCTCAAGAATCCAGAGCATGTTCTAAAAGGACAGATGAGGACTCCAGGTAAGCATGTGCCTTTAAGTAGCATGAACTCTTAAAGTCCAAGAATCAAAAGTTTGAGCCTCTAATGAGTGGCAAGATCAGATTTCTAATATAGTTTTTCACATACACATGCTTGAGTCAACATATCTTGTCAGCATCATAGTAACATAAATTATACTGTTTATAATGCAGACTGGGGTAAAACATTCATGTCACCCAAACCCTGCCATGCTGTCTTGAATGCTGAGAGGGTCAATATCTAGACACACTGAAAACCCATTTGCTGCAACCAGTGCGTTGAACACTAGAAAGCTACACACTGTGCACTACTTTTCAATGTAAATGTCACAAGATAAAAAAAGCACATCAAAACATAAGTCAGACAGTTTAAATAACAGGTAAATTCAAACAAGCAAATATTACTGGGTTTCTCTATGTGTAAAGAACCTGCTAAGTGCTTGGGGCAGGGAAGTGGGAATGGCTACATAATAAGCATGATGCTGTCGCATGCTTCAGAAGTATGTCAACCAGTAAAGAAATTTGCCACTGCATACATGAAAAGGCAGGATAGGTGATGTGATATGGTATGTTTAATGCTAAATACTGACTGGTGGAGCAGGAGGAAGTATCACTAAGACTCTAAATGGCCTTTAAGAAGGATCTTGACAGATGAGTAGGATTTTAAAGCTTGGTTTAGTGAGGGGGACATTCTTGATAGACTAAACAGCATAAGCAGAGGTGTGACAATCCCCAGACCAACTTGGGAAGATTGAAGAACATTCTGAAAGAAGGGTTTGGAAAGATACTTTGAGAAAGAAAGAGTATGACTAAAATGTGAAGGCAACTTATTTTTATCCTGAGACCACAGAAAGGCAAGTGGAATGAATATAATGGATTTACTTGAAATTTGTATCTAACCAGAAAGAACACCCAGAATGAATGTTTTAAGGTCAAAAAAGAAACATGATTCTAATTTCTTAAAGAACAACAGCTGAAGGAATTCATGATGAGAATAAATTAGTGAGAAGGATACGCAGGTAAGACAGGTTTTAAACAGGGTAGCAATGGCAGAAATGCAAAGAATTGGACAGAATCATGGAGGTTGATAGGGAATGAATAATCAACTATGAGGGCGCTCAGAAAGGACTGGCAAGGATTTTAAGGCATAGTATAAGTAACTAAAACAACAGTGGCTACAACACTCAAGAGAAAGAAACAAGTTATCAAACACACAAGGCTTGGTGTTAACATTGGAAAAGAGAAAATCTCAATTGCCCCAGAGAGCAGAAACAAGAGAAGTTATAAAGATATTTGATAATCTTAATGAAGAATAGCTTTAATTTTCCCAGTGAAGCAGAACCTAAAGTCATTAGTCGAGAAACAAGGGATTGAAATATAGTTGGATTTAAATTGTTTTGAAACACTTAAAATTATGGACTGGGCCTTGGAAGGGGGTTTGGGAAGTGGTTGCTTGATAGGTTAGATCCTTATCTGGTTGACAAAGGTACCCTTCTCTTGATCCACTGTTGGTAGACAAGGAATTCAATGAAAATTTCAACCAACAATGGTTTAACAAGAATATTTCTTGTTCTTCCCAAGTTTGTTAGATTTCTGAATGATTTTTTAAAATCTCTCAAATGCATCTATGTTTTTGAAAACAATTTGAAAAGAACAGGTACATTTTTCAAGTCTGCAAACAAGACTGATCATATTGGGAATTTGTGAATGGAGGAAATCAGCGAAAACAAGACAGCCAAGAAAGCAATGTATACAAACTACGTGAAACTTCTGGAATGCTGCCCCTTCATACTTTTCAATGTTGCTCTGGAAATGACATGTTGCACTAAGGCCCTCAGTCTTGGTCATAATATAAAATGGATTAATTGAAATGTGTAGCTAAATTTAAAAAAAAAAGACAAAGAAAAGATGCTTTGAAGAAAGAATATCCAGAATTGAATTGGCTGTGTTTAATAGGCATTTATACAAATAGCTGGTTTCACAAAATTAACTGACATTTGCCTACAATTTTATCAACCTACTTTCAGAGTGTGAATAATAATGGGATTTATTTTGCCATCTCAAAATTGGTCTCTGTAAATTCACATAGTTCTAATTTATCTACCCTAATATCAGGAAGATTTGGTTGTAAGACACTTTAATTAGTGTTCTCTCTGTACTCTGTAGTTAGTTACTATCATTTTAGCCTCTTCAGGTTTTATATGCACCCTGTAATTCTAGTGTACTGCAAAACAAATATAGATTACTGAAAGGTTACCTCTCAGAGTACTTAATAAATCTAGAAAAAATAGCAAAATGAAAACTATTTCAAATGTTAGACTATTGCACAACTGGATTTAAGGACCAGTGTCTACTGAGCTCTAAGAACCTAAAATTAACAAGAGACAATAGTGGCCATAAAGAGGAATAAGAATATGAGAGAGACAGAGGCAGAGAGATTGATTATCAATATAAATGAGCAACTCACTGCCAATGGGGGCCAAGGGAGGGTTAAAGAGTAGTCCAAAGCACTGTTTCCCAGGAGAGGACTGGAATGGCAAGGATCAGGGAGTCAGGGAGAAAGCAATCAAAAGTACTGGAGGGAGAGAATAGCAACGCAAGGTCGAAGTTTTCCATACTCAAAATGGAAGGAAAGAAGAAACTTAAGAGTTGACAAAGGGAAGGTCAATTGATGGAATTCATATGCACTGATCTTCATTTTCTCAGTGATAAAAGGTAATCACTCAGTGTGGGAACAGCTGATGTGGGAAACATGCCAGGGAAATGTCAGGATAAATTCCTTCCTACTGCCTAATCATTCATGATGCCCTATCATGATCATTCCCAACAGAAATGTGAGAGCCAACAATTATTAACTAGGGTTTATAACAAGGGAGTCTAGAACCCCAAATCTTAATTTTATCTAAATCCTCTATTTTGCTAGCAAGAATGAAGGTTTTCAAGTAGTTAATAATGAAATACTTGAGAAACAATTTAAAAGGAGATGGGCTTTTCCCCAGCTGACAGCATATTCTCAAAGGCTGACAGACCATTATTCCCAAATGTTTCAAAATCTAAGAATGTTAAAAATACACAGATTTCATGCAAATTCTCCCTCTAATCTGATTACTGAATTTGTTTGAACCCTCCAGGAACTGAGAGAAAGATATTAGAGATTATTGGCTATCTACCCCAATCCCATCTGTCCTTGCATATTTTCCATTGGAAAATTCTCTCCTTCACTATGTGACACAGTAGTAAACTGAATAGTATGAGCAATGAAGGACATCAAAGGGTTTTGCCATGGATTAATTTGGAAAGGAGTGAAAAACCAATTTTGACCAATGAGAACTGAGGAGTAGGCTGCAGGGTTTCTGGGTATCGTTAGATGCTATCTTCTGTCTGTGGACATACTAGTGGATAGATGTGACTCCTGAAAATATAAAATTATCCAGTGACCATGAGGGAATATAAAAAATAGCTGACAGGTGGGGACTGGTATAAGACAAAGGTTATCCATCATGTTCTACATTAACCAACCTGTGACTATCATCCAATGGTCCTTCTTTTTATATGAGATAGAATTTTCCTTATATTTTACTTTGAGTTTTTTCTTTTTGATATTTGAAATGAATCATATCTGAAGTGATTCAAGAGATGCATAAGAGAAATAAGGTTCCTATTTCCAACTAATTACCAGTGTCTCTCACTGTCTGATTGACTCATTCAGCCAAGGCACTTTGTACAGAGCCCCAGTGAACGTGTTCTACTGTATTTCCATTTTTTGTTATTCTTACATAATCCCTAATGTTATCAACCTCCCTGAACACTAACATTTTGGAAGAGGCCCGAAGATCATAAATATAAGTTCTGGGTATTGTGGGAAAAAGAAAAGCCATTTGAGGATACACAGATAAAAACCTTCATGAAGGAAGAATATGAAAACAGATTTATTTCAAAACAGATCTCTCTAATGAGCTTTACCATGTCTATGATTTGTTTTTAAACAGAAGGCAATGAAAACAATGTTTCATGCAGAATATACTCTTCTACTTAAAAAAAAGGCTCATTTCATTTGCAAACTGTTAATCTTAACATCTTTAAAATTTCGGAATGACCTCTTAAAATATGACTACCAAAAGCTTTGCTTCATAAAATGCCAACAGATTTTTCTATGTAAGGCCAAATCAAGTAAGTTATTAAGGAAATATCAAAAGTAAGAGGAAAACTTACTAGTCCTTAAGAAGGAAGTATACAACTTATGGAAGATTCATTTGCCTGCAAATAGTCTAAACCAAAGTCTGAAATATATTGTAGCTTTGATATGCTATGTACTTTACACAATTATTTTAAAAATCAGGAGTTTCTACTAAGCATAAGAGGTATAAATATTTCATATATTGTTATGAAGAGTAGGGTTTAAAGTTTCCCTTATGAAATCATATTACACTTCAACAACAGGGTGCTCCTTTGAAACCTAATTATAAAACCTTTAACTAAGACACCACACACATTTCTATCCATTATAAATGTAATTTCCTCATAAATATTAAAGAATCCAAAACAGCTTTCCATTTATTTTATAACAAAAATATTTCTACAGTCTTAACGTACAGTTTAAACAATAAGAATAAATTTTTTCACAATGAGTGTCTTTCAAAGGAATGTCCAAGAGACGGTATATTTAGGGAATCTTTCACATGGCTGCTGTGGCAGGAGGGCATCTATCTGTTAGGGAAAAAGTGCAGAACAAAAGCAACACAAGGAGAAAATACAAAAGAAATCAAGATGCGTGGGTCAAGAGTCCTTGAAAACAATGGAGAGATGCCACCAAGTGGCTGAAGAAAGAACTCAAGTGGGGAGTGAAAACCACTGCCATCTGGTGGCCAGTACTGGGAATCATTTTACATTGAAAACTTTACAAGGTGACCTTAATTCATTGTAGCATGTGTGCCTGTTGATTCTCCACCACCGACACTTGAAACTTACATGTTTAATATAATATTACTTCAATAAAACCATTTTTAATTTTTTAAGATTTATTTTTAGAGCCTCTCTGGTGGTGCAAGCGGTTGAGCGCAGTGCTGTGAAACTGTCCGCAGCTTCTGCAGTGCCAGTTCGATCCCTGCTGGCCACAGAGATGCCCACATGGCGAGGCAGACCTCTCCTGTCTCACCTGCTGCTCCCCTCAGCAGTGCATTTCTTTAGTCTGCCTGTTCTGTTCCCCACTCTGTCTCTGGTGAATCCTCTCACCCTCCAGTGCACCCCAGTTCTTGCATAAATAAAATAAATCTTAAAAAAATTATTTATTTATGTATACAATAACTGGGCTATAGGACAGTGGTGTGGGGGGGAGGTGGTGTGTGTGTGGAGGGGAGAGGATTCACCAGACAGTGTGGATAGCAGAAAAGCTATAGCTGCAGTGGCTGGCTATAGACTGAGAGCGCTGAGACTTTAATTCTTGCACCACCAGGGAGGCTCCAAAACCATTATTAACTATATATGTGAATATTGGCCTTTCATGTGGGCCACAATTTAAGGCTTGATAACTCCCTATCACCATGAACAAGGTAAACCCCATGAATAAACCTTGTTGTGCCACTGATGATAATGACAGATTAAGAAAGAATATTAAGACTAGAGTATCAGTCACAATTCTATGGCAGTGGGAGGGTACGCTTAATTATTGTAACATGACTAATTATTTTTAGGGAATTTTCCACCATGAATTCAAATTTAGCTGGTATTTGTTACTATATTTGATGATATAACTTTTTGAAACTGCTCAGAAAATTTTTACTTTTCCTTCTCCATACCCATGGCAACCTAATGGTAGGATCCTTAAATTTTTGTTGTTGATATTGCTCTTGTTTTGCTTTTTATCTGAAACAGACCTTATAAATCACTTGATTCAATCATTCACTTCCATCTTCAAAAGAAAAGGACTTCTGGACAATCATAAAATTTAGCACCATCTATAATGATGAGCAAAACAGTCATAAACTCTGGCTTTACAAAGATTATCATCTAGTGTAGGTGATAAACACTTTAAGAGTTTTAAGTGTTGGTCCAAAATATGTGTCCTCAGCATGAACTATTTCTTATGCCTTATTCAGGGATTTTTTGGTGAAAAAAGTAGAGAGGACTACTCTCAAGGAGCACGTCTAAGTGTAAAGAGGAAGTGAACAAAGTTTGTAGCACAGACCTTTTCCAGGAAAGTGAAATGTAAGCTGTCCTGGGAAACATAAGAAGGAGCCAGCAGAAGGAATGACAGAAGCCAAGAGAGGAGGGGAAAAAATTGCAGGTACATATCCTCCATAAGATGGGGAGAGGTGGGTGGGGAGAATGGTTGGAGCAGTATCAACTGGGGGGACAATGTTATGACTTGAGTCAGACAGGGGGAAGCATACTGCAGCTTCTCATAGGTATGGATAGCTGTTTGATTTTCAGTGTGTGAGCAATGGGAAGCCACTGAGGGAATTAAATCACAGAAGTAGACAATTTGATTGTTTTTGAAAGATCTTTACAACTGCTGTTTGCTAGATAGGTGGCTGGATGCATGGGAGGGTGGGGAGATGGGAGGACAAGAGAGTATTCTCACATTTTTTAGAGAAGGTTTCCTTTCATAGTGCTTTTTTAAAGAAAAAAATGAATTGGAGAACAATTCATTAAAACTATCTTACAGCTTTCTACCAACTTCATTAATACTAAGGGATGACACTTTTTCATCTGCAAATGTTGATGTACTCAGGAAATCAGAGAAAACAAGATTTTGTGCTCCTTTTACATCACTCACCAGCTATAATTATTCACTTCCTCATCTGGACCCCTCTATTACAGCACTGATCTAACTTTCTGGTGAATTAATCTGGTATTCTGTGCTCATCTTCCCTATGAAGCTAGACACACTTAACAGTGGTTTTTTCTACTTGTTTTCTGTCCCATAATACTGATCTTTATATTTGAGAATTTTAAAATAAATATTTATATTAAATAATTGTAGCATATTCATTCACATGCCACAGAATTTTAAATTTTAAAATTAGAATCTTCACTTCCTTAAAAGAAAATTTAGATCCAGGGTAAATTAAGTTTATTTTTTCTTTAAGATGTTTTAAATACGGTCAATTGAGTTTGAATATATGATTCCTCATAAGATCTGTTACTTATCTCTGTAGTCAAGAGGGGCATATTAGGTAACTAAAATTTTTTTCTCGGGCATTTATGTGACTTTTAGGACCTGCTCACTTTTTTTAAGCTGTGACACTATTTAGCTGATCCTAACTTCTCTTGCTGTATGTTTCTGAAAGTGATGAAAATTTGTGACTCTAACTACCTGTCTCAATTGCTCCCCACATCACTGCAGAATAATAATGTGAGAATCACTCACCAGGACCAAACTTCTTTGTGCAAAAAGTTGTGGAATCTTTTATTGGAAGCAGATTTTAGTAACTAAAATGAATGGTTTCCCAGTATCCTCAAAATAAGAAAGGGCCTTATCTCCAGGACTGGGTCTGGCACAGGTGAAGCATCTCTGAAATAATGCAGAGATCCTTTCTGTTACACAACCGCCACTGAGTTCTTTACTCTGAATTTGTTTCTGCATCCCTTGGGTTCTCATGGCACCATGGATCTGTCTCTACAGAATCACACTAGTCCCTGACAGTGATTTATTTCATACATCTGACTTCTTTATTAAAATGTAAATCCAGGAGGGCAGCCTTATTTATTTTTGTATCCCTAGCATCTGATTCACTCTAAGATCTTTAACACATGTGATGGATCAAGAAAAAGGGATTTAAGCACAAAAAGCTTTTCTGATCTCAAAGATTTTACTTCAAAGCGAGAAGCCACATACCATGCTTTAGTTCAGGTAACTGTCATCCAGGAACCATGTAGCTCCCAGAGGACAGTTAACAATATCTGGAGACATTTTTTGTCACCTAGTTGAGAGGGGCTGCTACCGTCACCTAGTTAGTTGAGGTCAGGAATGTCACTAAACATCTTGGAATGCCCCGGGCAGCTGCCTACAGCTAAGCATGACACAGTACCCCAGGTCAGCAAGGCCAAGATTGAGACATTCTCATTTAGGTTAAGACTAATCAGTCTTCACACATATTAAAACAAAAGGCAACCCCCAAAATGATCCTATTAGAAACTATTTTGGTGTGATCCAAAATCTTGGGACTTACCAAAATAGTATCTATTAAGAGGTTGAATACAAAAGCACTCTAGCATTCTGTCCTTATGCATCATTAAATGGTTAAAAACTATCTGCATATATTATACTAAAGTAAAATACAAAGGAGAGACCAGATTTGAAAATTTCCTGAACAGATAAAACAACCTAAGTTACATAAACAAAACAACTTAGACCATTTCTTGCAAATGTCTGATAAGCATAAGAGAAACTTAAGCTATCTTCTTAAAATGGTATAAGATGGTCACTTTTATCTAATGTCCTTTCTGGAGATCTGATCATAATATTCACCCATCGTGAAGGCTGAATGATGTCCTTATTTTCCGTTTGTGAGTCGTCCTGTGATATCATGCCTCTGTGCTTCACATTGGTTTTGGATTTGAAAATAAATTCCCAACTGTTCACAAATTCATGAACCAATTCCCAGTTCATAAACTGTTCTTAGGTGCACAATAAAATCTTACTAGATATTATTTTACTGATCTGGTTTTAATTTTCAACACTTGTTTTTTGTTTTTGACAATTTTAAGATGAAATCACCAACAGCCTCTAAGGCAGATCAGGCAAGGGAGAGGAGAGAAGACAAACTATCCCTCTTTACCTCTCATTCAGGCAAAGTCGACTGGAGTTTCTCAAATATCAAATGGCAGTCCTAACTTTCATAAATAACTTTTCTTCCAGCAAAGTTGCACCAAGTGTTGGGTTCTGATTTCTGTAGCCAGGTAACTGTGACCTTCCCTTTGCTAGCCCAACTTAGCCTCAGAAGGATTTGGTTGAATTTCCTCCAGCTACCACCAAGCCTCTGCTAGGCCTGACCTAAGCCTACACAAACAGAAGCTCCCTCTTTGACCATCTCTGTTCATGTCCTCCTTCCCATTGCTTCATATCCGAACTATCTTGTTTACATAAAGCAGTCAAGTTTTCCGGGTTTTATTTCTTCGATTAATTTTTGAATGCTTACTCTAAACAATGATGATCAGTGGTCTGATCACTCAAAAATAAACGATTCTCAGAAACAGATGAAAATTAAAGAATGATGCTTTAGATGTGTCATGCAAAACTTTTGCAAGATGGGTGTCCACCATCATATCCGCTGGCTGGCCAAGCATTTGCAAATATCACCTATCTCTTCCTAATCATTCCTTGACTCCTCCATGTATGTCTGTTAAAACAACCTGTTAACATATCAGTGAAAAACTAAATTAAAATAACATACTATATAAAGACTGCAGTTAAGAAAGCGATAAAACCTGGACAATATTATTTTTGCCTGATGATTTGATCTTAGCCAAAAGGCCAAGAAGCGATATTTTGCCTGATGATTTGAAAGACTGACTGCTCTGGTTTATGTCTCTAGTCTTATTGTGTTTTTAAACATGGCTAAACCATATCTTTGCAAATCACAAAATGTAAATATTTGGGTCTTGTGCCTTTGGAAAAGTTTTTTTATTCTATTCTAATACTATTTCCTTATTTGTAATATTATGAGTTCTGTATGTTCCTTTTAATTATAAAAACTCCATAAGGTTATTACTCTGAGTAAATTCAGTCTCTGAATATCCTCTCTCCTGGGATAAAGCCAGCTCTGCTGTTGGCTTCTTATAGACAGCTGTTGCCACAATAATCTTGTTTTCAAAAATGAATGATCTAGAGCCAGCCAAGAGTGAGTGGTTAAATCAAAAGGGGGGAAAAAAAACCCTATTTATTGTTTCTTCTTTGTTCTGCTTCCAAAATCCAAGATGAGACATATTCAACAATGATTTCTGAACCTCTGAAGGCCATTCTGTCTACTCTTATTCATACGTATTGGTGAACATGAAAACAGAAAAGAGAGAAGGTAGAAACTGGCCTTCAAAGTTACAAATGTTTACCATTTAAATGGAGGAAATCTTTTTTAGTAGGCAATGAAGTTGGAATTCAGATGCTGTTGCTGTTGGTAATATTTTCATGTCTAAGGTTGCTATGTATTAATTAGCAAACTGTTTGCCTCTATGATTTCATCATAGTCCTAAATTTATTGCACTGCAGCTCTGTCTGATAACAGGGTGCTCAGTGACCTCTACATTGCCCTTTTCCTTAATGAGCACTAGCGATGTGCCCAGTGTCAGGGTAGTGAATGAAAATACACAGACCATGAAGGAACCCCCAGCCTGGCACAGAAGGGGAATACATATAGTTTTAATAAAATGTGATGAGAACTACAACAGAGAAAAGCACCAGAGATAAGAGAGTAAGACACTAATTGGTGGGGTGGGTCAAGGAAAGTTTCACAAAGGAGATGTTATTTTGTATCTAGTCTTGAAGGATGAACAGGAGTTCACCAAGCAAACAGTGTCAGGGAAAGCATTTCCAAGAGAGACAGCACAGACCACAGGTGTGACAATAAACCTTCCATGAGATCTAGATATAGTTTGATGGCGCTGTAATAGAAGGTACGTGTGCAGGAGGTTTAGGGTGTGAGGTTAGGGCGATTGCCAGGATAGACCACAGAGACTCTTGGAAAGCATGTTAAAAAATTTTGTGCTTTACCTTACAGATTAATGTGATTTTGAGGATTTTGAAAGGCAAGTGATGTTTCACAAAGCACATGCCATGCATCACTAGTCCTTTCCTTTATCTAAGAAATTAAAAAGTTTTTTATCAGTAAATTTTAGGACAAGTTGTGTATTATAACACCCTCTTGGATAGCCATATGTATAAATCCCCAGAAGCCTGATAAATCTTACAATGAAAGAACCAGTTTAACATGATTTAACCCAGAATTTCCCAAATGTAACATCTTTTTTTTTTTTTAAGATTTATTTATTTATGCACACAAGAGCTGGGATGTAAGCCAGAGGTGTGGGTGGTGAGAGGATACACCAAACAGAGAGTGGAGAGCAGAACAGACAGATCTACTGAAATACACTGCTGAGGGAAGCAGCAGGCGAGGCAGGAGAGGTCTGCTGCACCATGTGGGTAGCTCCCTGGCCAGGGATTGAACTCATGCTGCAGTGGCTGGCAATAGCTCGATAGCACTGTCTTTAACCCCTGTACCAGCAGAGAGCCCCCCCGCAAATGTAACATCTTTAACATGCTACAAAATGAGAGTTTCCGGAACAATACCGAATGCCTGGTAATGTAGATTTGCATTTTGGAAGGGTTCTTTTTTTTTTTTTTTTTTTTTTAAGAGGCATGTTTTTTATTTATTTATTTGTTTGTTTGTTTTTTGTTTATACATGCACTGGGTACAGTCAGAAGCGCGGGAGGGTGAGAGAATTCACCAGAGCCAGAGCGGGGAGCAGAGCAGGCAGAAGGACTGAAGGACACTGCTGAGGGGAGCAGCGGGCAGCAGGAGAGGTCTGCGTGCCATGTGGGACCCCCCTCCGGTGGCCGGGGAGCAGCCGGGGATCGAACCGGCGCCGCTGAGGGCAGCTTCGCAACCCAGCGCTCAACCACCTCTAAAGTAATCGAGCAGATGGTTTAGGGGGCAAGTGAGAAAAGCTTTGTAAAGCTACAAATGAAAGTGACAAAGCCTTAAATTAATAAGCTAACAAGAGAAGAGCTCTTAGATAAAAGATACTGAAGGAAGAGAATGGCAATATAGTAACTGATTCAAAGAGGGTGGATACAGTGTAGGAAGAGGAAAGAGAAGATGGGTCCTAGGTTTTCAAAAACGGAAACTTAGTGGATCACGGGAACATTTGTGTCAAGAGGGAAACAGGAGGAAGAGCAGGTACGATTTTTATCGTGGTGCAGTAAAAACCTCAGTGCCATGGGCTCAAAGTCTGGTCACTAAATGCTATTTGATAGCTAAAATATTTTTCAATATAATAGCAAAGTATGGATCTTATCAAGCTATTTAAAACATACTGCTTTACATATTCATACATGCTAACATATGTAAATTGAATTTATTTGTACCAAGAGAAATTATATAGTTATAGCAATCCTAGGGAAACACTTGGATAATAAATGACTACTTTGTACCCACTCTGTACATCCATGCATAGTGATTTTTAATCTGAGGCAAATGGAGTGCTTGTGGTTCTCCTGATAATGTGATTTTGCTTTCAGAGGTCCTCCATTCTAGCTGACAGCCCTGATAACCAATTGAACTGTTTTAATTTTCACCCAGAGGTATGGTTGCTTTACTTCCTGAGAATGAAGTGCTATTTCTTTATAAGATACATAAAATTAGGGGGAGGGTAATGTGTTCAGTTTGTTAAATTGTTCAGTAGACTGATTTGTTCATACTCATTTAACAAGTATTTGCACCTCAAAAAAACACATCTGGAGATTTTTTAGTGTCTAAAATTCTATTTTCACTTTTCCAAAAATGCTGTTTTATTTTATGAGTATGTGGTATTGCTTATCAAATCCAAAGTTGATGAATGGTTAAAATTACAGAAATGAAAATATTTTATGGCATAAAAATGTTTTATGGCTGTTACTAACTCCATGCAATATATGGATGTTATTAGTGCTATTATTAAGTCCATGCAATAAATTAAGCAGCGTGTCCAAATTCATGTACCAAAGCCCACACCTGAACTCAGGTAGCTGGCTCCAGTACTGAGCTCTTGACCCCTGGCACACCTTGTTTAGAACTTGTCTAGCAGTAACCTATCAAGTTCATGAACCCACTGTCTCCATGAATTCTATTTACTGTAAGGAACAAAATCTATCTTCTGATACATCTTCTGTCTTCTCATATATTTTTGAGACTATGTATTATCACTTTTCTATTCAAAAATATATAAATTATGATAAATTGATATTTACCTTGTAAAATATTCATTTTTACTTTCTATCCCCCAATGTAATGTTTTTATTTTTAATTAATATGCCAGAACTTTAAATTATACTGACACATTAAATTGCTATCCTTCCTATGTAATTGCTGACTGCTGGGTACTGTGATAATTGCTTTACATGCATTATCATGTTTAATCTTTTCAGCATCCACAAAATTTTTTTCATATAAGCAATCTGAGATCCAAAGGGGTAAAGAAATTTCCCCAGGTGTCAGCATCCTGAAAGTTGTCTTAAAAATTACTGACTACTTACTGTTTTAGGGATCTTGCTAAATATGTAACCTTAATTTCTTGGTAATAATAATAATTGCAGTCATTGCCTGCAATTTTATCTATCTCAATTTCAAAACTATGTAAGAACTTCAGTGGCTTTGAGGAAAATTGAAAAAAGTAAAAATCAGTTTGATGCCACAATTCACACTGATTATGTGCACTTTCAGTCTTTTTTCTCTTTCTAAAGTTATTATAATCCTGATTTTACTTTATGTTATTTCATGTGTTTCATCATTTTTAACATCTACATCTTATTTCACATAGTTGACATTATAACTAAGTTAACTTTCCTCCAAGGGTCTGCATTTGGTTTCTCTACAGTTAGAATATTTTTAAGGTGTTCCAATGACCAAAGTTATAGAAATATGTTCTTTCTTTTGAGTTAATTTCTTTTTTTTTGAGTTACAAGATTATATTTCAAAAATGAACAGAGACTGTACTGTCAAAAGAAAACTTACTTCCTAGACTCTGAGATTAAAAAAGTCCCAAAAGAAATTTCTTGTGAAGACTTCTGGGTCTGTAACATCTTTCATCTCTCAGTTCTTTGACTCACGGTTCTACATAGAATTTTAAATTAACATTAAGGGCCTCCCTGTGGCAGCACTGTGAGCTGTCTGCAGCCTCTGCAGCCCAGGTTCAATCCCAGCTGGCTAGGGAGCTGCCCACTTGGTGCCGCACCTCTCCTGTCTTGCCCACTGCTCCCCCCAGCAGTGTATTTCAGTCAGTCTGCCTGTTCTGTTCCCTGCTCTGTCTCTTGTGAATCCTATCCCCCTGCCCCTGCCTCTGGCCTGTACTCCTATTCTCCTATGCATAAATAAATAAATCTTTTTAAAAAATAAAATAAAATGACATTATGTTTGCAATGACCGCACTAAATCATCTTATTTAGCTTCTCCATACTCTGTAGCATTTTGATTTGCTTGCATAGAGGGGAAAAGCAAAGTGCTGCACCTCCCCCTGCAGTGACCTTTAGGGCTAATGGCTTTCGCCATGGTCCCTAGGTCCGGCTGGGCAAGGAACCAGCACAGGGGAGTACAGCAAAGTTCCCTGAAGACATAGATAAGACAGACGCTTATCAAAAGATAATGACCACCAGGAACCACTACAAGAATGCTACTACAAAAAACCTTATCTCATCTTTCTAGAACTACAAACTTTATTCCCTTATTGTCTTTCTAAACTTCCTTCTTTCTTCTATAAAGGTCATTGATTGTTAATTAAAAAATCATATGAAATCCTTAAACAAGGCTGACTCAAATGAAACATTACTAAACCCTGTGTAATAATAATAATTAAAATATAGTTTAGGTGAAGAAGTAGTTAGTAAAACAAAAAATGCGATTATATAGTTTAAAAACAAAACTAATGGTCTATCTACTTAAGAATGCAGCTAGGTCCAGATGTAAATCACTGCCCTGTCGATGATAAGCTAAACCCATGAGCAAGCTGATTTCGTTGATATTCACTGTTCCTATGCTTTTAGAAAACATATATATACTGGTCACAAACTCAAAGAGAATTACACTCAGATTTACACTCTCTCTTGAAGTGTGTCTGTTTGTCATTTCTTTCGCTGAATCCCTGACCACCCTGCGCAGTCTCTCAACCCTGAGACGGCCTCATCGTCTACTGCTGTGCTGGTCCGCAGCAGCAAAGCATGTCAGAGCACAGAAATAAGATGGCCACGAATGTGCACAAGGACCACAGGAACTGCCAAAGACAAGCCACGCCCAGTTCTCAAATATGCAAGCCTCTCATCCAATTAGAATCAATCCGCACTCTATGTTTTAGCCCCCAAAATTGGTGCCATTATCTTTAATCCAATTGTTAAGATTCTGAAGTGGCACTGAAGGAAAAACATAAGTGACAAAGGGTCAAGAAATGAGAAAGAAAACCACCCTGGGGAATAGTGTGGCCCTTGTGGAAGGGCGAGGAGGAGAATCCATATTGACAAAAGTGGGCTCCACCTCCTCTGCCTTCTCTACTGCCTGATATTCCCAGGAAACAAAAGTAAATTATCTTTCATTATCACATTAACCAGTCCAAAATAATGTCCCAAATCAGTATAGGGACATCCTCTTATAAAAAAAATAATAAATGAAGCCAAAAATAGGTGAAGCTGCACCATTCCATTTCCACACATTCACTTATTTGATCTTTATGAAAACTCAATGAGATAGGAACCATTATTACCCATCTTGCAGATGAGGAAATTGAGACTAGGAAGCTTGAGTGACTTGCTCAAGGTCACTTGAACAGAGCCTGTGAATCCAGTTGAGCATATTTCAGAGCTGCACATGGATCCATCATGCTTCTCTGGCTTTTCTTAAGCTTCATCTTTGCCTTCCTTTCTCCCTACATTATAAAAGTATTTCATTTTCTATCCTTTGTATCCCAAAACAGAGTATTTCTATCCTAAGATATAGTTTGAAAATGTACTTGCTGCCAAATGAAAAGAGAAATTCTTAGAAACATGTTGCTTGTGTGTGGGTGTATCATTTCTCATTAATACTAGTGAAAAGAAATCTTACCACAAGGTGTCTTAACAAAGAAATACATTTAATTTGGATGATAACAAAGAAAGATATTTTAATAGGTATGAAACACCCACTCAGTTCTCTTAAATCCAAGAGTGGAATCTTTAATATTTTAATACAAATTAAGAGAAAGGATGAATTAGAACTTTCGTAACAAAGAAAAAATGTGAACATTAATAAAATCACTCAATCCTTACAAAACATGTTACTCAGTTTTAACATCAAAATTATCATTTTGTGATTTTCATTTTTTTGAACATGTTAATGTTGAAATGTCCTGAAATGGGTTTTCTTGGTGACATGAAGTTAAATTCCTCACGTAACTTACTGTTGTTACCTCTCACATCCTTTAGTAGAATCATTTGAGCAGGATATGGAACTACAAATTAGTGAGAATGATTTTTAAAAACTTCTTTGAAAAGGGTGACATTTGGCAATGTACAGGTATAAATGTTTACTGAAAGAGCATTGCTTTTCTGTCCCATCTGATTACATACATCAAGCTACTCAAAGCTTAAGACACCTCCCTACCCCCATCATTTGACTGGGGGTGAGAAGAGGGGAGAGCTTTAGTGCATATTTTTTATTAAAAAATCTCTTTATTGAGGTAACATTGGCTTACAACACTGTATATAATTCAGATACACGTTATCACACCACACCCACCACCAAATGCACAAACTTACTTTAACTGCCTTCAATCCTTTCTGATACATAACCTAGGTCCCTCAGAGATTGCGAGTACTCAAACATCATGAGGAATATCAGCTCCCCTTGATATTAATAACAGCATCTTCTGTGTAGTAACATTTTCCTTTCTCATGTCCAAGTTCATTGAGTTAGTTGACTATTTACTGACACTGTAGTTCCTCCCTCACACTATCACCTCACCCAACCAGTAGCTAGTCTCTCTCTCACCTATTTTTCTCCTGCATTCTAAATTCAATTGACCCGCTCATGTGAAATTCAAACCTCATGGCTATTATTATCAATTCATGTGTACCCCAATTTTCCCTTGAGTGCAAATAACTTGTGTAACCATTGAGTGTCAGCCAATGTGTTGTGCTCACTCCCTCTCTGCTTGCACAAAGGAACCTGCTGTATTTCACCAGTTGTGACGCTGGCAGGGGTTGAGGCATGTCAAACCTCTCAAACTGTAGCTGAGCCTAGCTATTTCCTGACCATTTCCATATTCTAGCTCACACCAGAGTTGAAAACTGTGAATACAATGCAATTAGCCATTGCTACATCATGAGGAAATGATAAAAGATATCACTTGGATCCTGGAAGTTTTAGCAAGAAAGGAAAAACTATTTTTTTCAATTGTTGATAGGTTTTGCATGAATTTTAAATAGTTGGTATATAGAGTGCTTCGCTATTTACATTTATTCTCTTTCTCTTTCTGTCACTTTGTCTTTCCTGTAATTCCTTCCAGGAATCCTTTCCCTCCTTTTCTCTCTCTCTCCCTTTCTAGCCTCTACATAATGTGCAGAATGATCAAAGAATAAAAACCACCTTAGTGTGTCCTATTTTGACTAATAAACAAAATTTTAATCCCTTAAATATCCTATCCTTCTCCCTCTCCAAAAAAAATGTCATGCCAAATAAGTTAATTTTAACTTCACATGATTAAAATTTAAACAACAACAACAAAAACCATGAAAGCTAACCTTGTAAATCATTTATGCCAAATTCCTGGGGAGTGTCCTGGCAGCAAATTCTGCCTGGTCTTCCTCCACCCTCCTAGCCCCTTCCCACCTTTCCATGTTCCATCCCCTTTGTTTATTCTTTTAAGGCTCAGCTTAAAGGTCACCTCTATAGGAAAAATTTGTACGTGCTCTTGCTGATTTAACAACCCCATCCACCAAAGTGTGCTCCAGTCCCCCAGAGTATTATTTTTTGGCATTTATCAAAAATACAGAAAATATCTACATAATTATGTTTGTCTCTCCTTGACTGGAATCACCAAGAGGGCAAGGTTTGCTTCTATTTCATTCATCATTCAACCTCTGATAGCCAGCACAGAAGCTGTCCACAGGGAGTGGGGTCAGTAGAGGATTGCTAGCTGAATGAATGAATGAATGAATGAATACACGAATGCAGGGAGAAGTGAGTGGATGATAATCCCCATAAATATTCCATACTGCAGCTCTTTCTGATCACTCCCTCAGGCCATGGAGACTTGGAAGTCACAGGAGGGCTCTTTACTCTTTTATTCTATATATCATTTCTGCCATTTACCCCCACTTTAGAAAACCTAAATCTACAGAGACCATACCTCACATGAAATGCCAAGATTCACTCTTCTGATCAGATTATTGGTCATATTTACATTTTTGAGTATCCAGAGATGTGAGTGGGCATTTTTTTGCTGCCACATAATCTAAATGGACTTGTGAATAACATTTTTGCTAATACTCTCAGCAGGTAGAAAAGGATGAGAACAATCATCACATAATTAAAATGACCTCAGGTCTTCCTCATTGTTGTTACCATGGCTTCTGGGTTTTCATCAGAGAAGATGAGAACACTTTCCATCTTAGTACATTTAAAATCCCATGAGATCAGTCATCCTTAAGTTGTTCCTTTTCTTTTTTTTAACGGTAATTTAAATATTTTTAAAGTTTAATTTGGGGTTATATTTTTGCTCTTTTATATGTACACATGTTCCACTCATCCTCCACCAAACCACCCATGCCAATAACCCCTCTGCCTGCCTCCCTCTCCCCCACTGCTCTCTCCCCTCTTCCCTCTGATAGCCATTAAGTTCTTTCACTAAGATCAAAGTTTATTCCTGTTTCATTTTGCCTGTACATTCTTAGGTTATAAAATGGTAAAATTTTCTAGAAGTCAGTATGTCAACATATATCAAATACTTTAAAAACAAGGATCCATTTTGACAAACAAGTTCACTTTTAGGAGTTGTAAAAAGTTATTCCTATTCTTGACACTGTAACAACATTCTGATGAGCAAATGACAGAGGAAGAAATTTGCTAGAAACCACTGAAATACTTTTTGTTGATTATTTAAAATGATTTGGGCTGGTTTTCCAAGATAATAAACATTTGCTGAACTTGTAATTTAACTGAGGTTAAATGGTTATATTGGTCTACAAAAGAGAGGGGAAAAAAATCTGATTTTTTAAAAAATTGACTTTATAATGCATCGGTGCCTGGAGGCTTATCAACTAACCTTTAGGTGAGCTCCAAGGCCCGCTAGAGCAGGAATCTGCAAATGGAAAGGAGGGTCAACCCACCAACAGAAAGTCATTCTCAACCCAAATCTATGGCCCCCCTCATTCCCTTTCTTAATTGGGGAAGTAGATTTATCTCTTACCTCCTTGCCAATCAATTGGCAATAATTTTTATTTCTTCTCAAAACCAGGTGTCACAGTATCAATTTCTGTGCATATTGGGTAGCAAGCCCCAGTGCTCAGTAACAATGACCTACCAGTCTATGAATTATGTCATAATTATGATCTTCAGAACTAAATACTCTTAGAGACACTTGGATGTCCTAGCCAGGATTTGTGGTGGGAGTAGGAACTAGATCTGCTTATAGGGATCAGAGAGGGCTTCTCAGGGGCAGTGATATTTGTACTAAAGCTTGAAGGAAAAACATAAATTCATATGCAAAGTAAGGCTGGAAGACATTGGACAGAGCAAACTACATGTGCACAAGAGTGAAGATGGAAAAGCACATGGAACACCTGTAAGAAGAACAGCACAGGGTACCTGGGGGGACACAGGTGGAGAGCTAGCAGTGTGGTATGGCTCTGGTATCTGTGATGGAGGAACATTCCAACTACTGGAAATACACTGAACAATAAAGACATACAAAATTTAGTAGAGTCATTTCAAAGAGCCAGTACATTTTATGCAAGATTCTAAAAGGTATAAGTATTCCTGTTCGAAAACACAAAAGAAAGAAATGCAAGAGATAAGAATGTGTCACAAAATCATGAGACCTGAAGAAAGGTTAATTTTGCAAACATAATCAGGATCGAGACTATGCACACATTTTATGTGCTACATTCTATTACCATTGAAATGTTTTGAGGGGTATGGCAGAAGCATAGATTGTAGTTAAGAGAAAAAGTGAAAACATTCCTCCTCCATGTCAGTGAACCATGACCAGAATCACAGGACCTGCAGAAAGCAACAGAGCAGAATAATCTCATTTGAAACAAAAGGCAGCATTTCTCTGGAGTTTAGAGCCGCCTTATATAAGGCAAGACCCACCACCGGCCAATGAGAGCATGGCATGGGGATCAAAAGAAGGAAGAATGATTCTTTCATGCACCAAGAAAATTTTTTGAAGTGAATTTTTAAAGAAATTAGTTAAGGCTGGCTTTTTAATCGCACAAAAGAAATGGAGACATTAGAGTGCATGATGCTGTACCTGGCAAATAACAGGAAGAACATCCAAGTGAGCACGAAAGCAACCTGGTCTTTGAATCATACTTATAAAATATCTCCTAAGTATATTCTTGGCTAAAATTCCCTGTGGATTTTGGCAAGAATCCACTAATGGCCACGGTCCAAAGTGTAGAGTTTCTTTTATTATAGGAGAACATTATAAGAGAAATATGAATTCATAAGAGAAGTCTGTTTTGCCCCTTTTTCCTACACTAAAAGGAAAACTGACCAATAATTTCCCTACATTGAAAGTTATTAAACTTATTTTGGTTCCAACATTACCGAATTCAGAGAATCACAGTTAAAAAGGGCCTTATCTCCCTGGACTTAACATGTTTTCTGGGTTTCTGTGTGGATGTAAACTTAGAACCAACACATCAGGTACTTGAATAAAGGAAATGCAGATCATTCTTACATAAGGAAAAAAAAGATGAGTGTGCTTCTGAGAGATCACACTAAGAGAGGACACAAATTTCTAATAGGGCAATGAATGTTTTGTTGGGGGAAGACATTAAAGATTTAAAAAGGGCTTCCAAGGGAGATATTTTGATTGGATAATGACTGGAAAACACACTCCTATGGCATTCTCAAAGGGAAGTACCAATGTCACCCAGGCAGCTGAGACACAAAGTCCCATTACATGAAGTGAAGTCATTTTTCCACTTGATGAACAGTAAGAGAAGCTGTCTCTTTGAATCAAAAGACATGAAAGAAAGAGGTGAACAGGAGACTATGGGAGGAGTAGGATACAGACCTATTCATCCTCTATCCCAGGGGGGTGAAAGGGGGTGGAATTAGTGACTCTTACCCTTCCTCTTATGAAAAGCAGATCAGTATAGCTTATCCTAGCTTTGCTTTGCCAGCTGAACAGTCTGAAACATAATTTTCAACAGCTTAGAAATTCAAAACTTAGACAAATAAGAGTTGTTAGTGAAGGGTATCTTGGCAAACAAACTCCACAGTTAGTAAAGTGAAATGAGAACATCATATTCAAGTAGAGTCTGGGTATGGAAGGAAAGTGATTCATTTTTCTTGTCTTCATTTCAATGATTAAGACATCAAGAAAATAGAAGTGGATTAGAGAGAAACTAATACTTTTAAAAGATAGTTACTATTTCACACATGACTAAATTCTAAACAATAACAAAAATAATTTCATAAAGTTATAAATAGAAAAACTTGTACATCAATATAAAGGATATTTTAAAAATGTGAAAGTCTATTTGGCAATATATTACCCAAAGCCCAAACAAGCCAATGTGTATTGGCCATTTTTCCTAGAGAAATACAAGATATTTTTATGTACCTTGAAGCTAATTATGTGCTTATGTATTAGTTCACTTTAATTTATTATATGCATCTGTATATTTATGAACTTAAGAAACTTGGGAGATACAAAGATAAAGCAGACTCAGATGCTTATAATCAATGATGAAAATATTAATAAATAGAGTTATATCCACTAGTCCAGATTCACATGTTTATATATAGCTTATTCCTGGAGACTGATGCTGTAAAATTAGCCCATTTACAATTGAAATTACATAAATTATTTATAAAATTTTGTATTTTGTAGCTTATTTTATGTGACCAGATATTATGGTATTATTTATTTGTAATCATGGTCTATGAAAGAGAGAACAGATATATGATCCTTACCCCTTTAATTTTTCCTTCAGTAACTGTATTGACCAGGGACTCCAAAACAGGATGGATAGAAGGTGTGATAGCAGGAATCATTGCTTTCTTTGCAAACTCATTATTTCAACACTGGTAATTAGATGGACTCCCCTGTATGCTTAATATATTAAGACCCAAAGAATGAGATAAGTCACTAGAGATAAAGGTTATGTTTCTGCCACAAAGTATATGATAAGCTTAATGTAAAATTTTCCATTATAGAAAAATTGTGGTGTTTCTTGTACACCTAAATTTGTGGATCAAGGTATATTGTTCACTACACAGTGAATAGACTCAGTAAAATGATACTTATTCCAGTGCAAAAAATCATCATCAAATTCTGAGGTGAGCATTTTTTGACCCTCAGTTATAATCCTTATGGATTTCTTTTGTAAAAGTCTCCTTATTAGAGCAACATGGTAGATGATAGGATTAACTAGTCTTTGCAGCATTTCTTGGAGGAAGGAAAGATTGCAGGGTACTTGCAAGGGACCCGTAACTGTCCCAATAAATGCAAGAAGGATCTGGAATGCTTTTTTTTTTACCAATAAGTGATAGAAAGAAAACAGGACCTCTCAGTGCCAATCCAGTCATAAAGAAGACTTGTTATAGCAGACTTTCATCCCCTGAAATCCACTTGCAGACTTCAAAAGTCAAACTCCATGCACAGTAAATCCTGGAGCACCTCTATCTCTCATGCCCCTATTTCAGGCTAAGTGGACTGAGTCCCTGGAGCAGCTGGAGCATGGGTGAGCTAATGTACCAGGGAGGATTACTGACTATGGATATGTTTTCCATAAATAGTTGGTCATGGTAAAAAGTGGCATAATCCTATATTTTTGTTGGGAAAGGAGTTGAGAGCGAGAATATCTCTTGAGGGGCACCATCTAGGATAAATCTGAGATATGATGATACCACAAATATGGAGTCCAGGGATGACCTAGAAAACACATTTTTCCATGCCTACCAGACAGGTGCCTAAAGCAGAGTAAAGATCTACAAAGAGCTCATACAACTCAACTACAACAACAAAAAACCCAACCTGATAAAAAAAAAAAAGGGCAGAAGCACTAGACACTTCATCAAAGAAGACATATAGATGGCCAACAGGTATATGAAAATAAAAAAGGGCAGAAGCACTAGACACTTCATCAAAGAAGACATATAGATGGCCAACAGGTATATGAAAATAAAATGCTCATTATCTTTTATCATCAGTGAAATGCAAATCAAAACCATTATGAACTACTATTTTACACCTGTGAGAATATCCCTTATCAAAAAGACTAGAAGCAACAAGAGTTGGCAAGTATGAGGAAAAATATAAAGAACCTTTATAGACCATTGCCAGGGATATAGAATGATCCAGTCCTTAACAAAAACAGTGTGGGGGCTTTCCAAAACAATATAAACAAATCCACCATACTATCCAGCAATTCCATGCCGAAGAATCTTCACAGAGAATGTCAAATACACTAATTTGAAGAGATTATGGACTCCTAAATTCATTGCAGCACAAATTACAACAACCAAGTTATGGAAACAATCTAAGTTTCCAAGGACACATGAGTGAGTTAAGAAAATGTGGTAAATATACAGTCATAAAAAAAAAAAGAACTCTTGGTATTTGTAACAACACAGATGGAACTGGAAGGGGATAATGGTAAGTGAAATAAGTCAGAAGGAAAAAGGTAAATAAGGAATACTTTCACTTATTTATGGAATACAGAGTAACAAAACCAAGGGTCAGACAGAAAAAAACCAATGGCAAGTCCTATAAATTTGACTGCAGAATTGAAGCTAGCAGACAGGGAATATGGGGAGAAAAATGTGGAATGTGCCCAGTGGATTACAGTAGAGGACTATGGGTGTCTTGGTGGTGCATGTGGTGTGGTCTAAGGGTGTCCATATATATTACTGAATCATATATATTGCTGTAAGCCAATGCTGACCTCAATAAACAATAAATTGTTCAATATAAAAAAGTTATTTGATTACAAATTGATCTATAAATTCATTTTTACCAAGATTCCAACTCTGAATCTGGCAATATATGTGTCTGGGTGTTTGTGTATTTGTTTGTGTTTTGTATGTGATGCTTGACAACCAATTCTAAAATATATAGAGACTTTCAAAGCTTCAATAGAAATGTGTACAATGAGTTTGGAATAGCATGTGAGAAAATTGAACATGTGTACTACAAAGTATTTACCCTGGAAAAATTTATTTTGCACAAAGGCATCAGGAAATGTGTATAAGAATACTGCAATTACAGGGCATCCCTGGTGGCACAAGGGGTTAAGATACAACCTATTAAGCTACAACAAGAGGTTAAGACACAACCCACTGCAGCACGAGTTAGATTGCTGGCCAGGGATCTACCCACAGCAGACCTCTCCTGACTTACCCGCTGCTCCCCTTAGCAGTGTATTTCAGTCAATCTACCTGTTCTGTTCCCACTCTGTCTCTGGTGAATCCTTTCACCCCCCGCACCTCTGGCCTGTACCCCAGTTCTTGTATGCATAAAAAAATAAATCTTTAAAAAAAGAATACTGTAATTACAATGCTCTTAATTACAATAAAACTGGAAAATTAAAGAAAATAAAAAAGAAAATGAAAAAAAGAAAATGAAAAAGAAAACAGAAAAATTAAGTGTGACAAATCTATATCCTGGAATAACAAATTGCCATGAAAAAGAATGAACTAAAGTTGTGTTAATCAGAATAGAAATATATAAAAATAGCATAAACTATAAAATTAAATCACAGAATAATAGTATAAACTATAAAATTAAATCACAGGAATTTACACAGTATGGTTATTAAATAAATTTAAAAAATAAGACAAATTCCTATAAAGCTTTTTTTTTAATGTTATTAACAATGGAGTCATCAACATAATGGTCCTTTCAGAAAGCCTCCAAACATGAAAATGATAGCAAGGTAGGGAATTGTGAATGAATGCATTTCTTATTCTGGATGAACTATACACAGGTATGTATTTATTTACTATTCTTAAAATGATGTGTTTACCTGTGGATTTTTCTTTTATATGTAGTGTTTATGTCACACCAAAAATCTCTGTGTTTGGTTTGATTTTTTTAAGTTTATTGTGAATTTATTTTACTTTATGTAAGAAGCATGTATAGGTGGAAAATTCTGGAGAAATTGTGAAATCAAAGGAGCATGAATGAAATTGATGATTTTTAATACTGATTTGGAAAAGGAAGCTAAAGATTGCAAAGAATAGCACAAAGTGGGAACTTCTGTAGTCTATAAGGTTTAATAGCCTGAAATGTATTCATGTGATTAAGTAAAATGCAGAGCATCTCCCCAAATAGAAAATGCCCCACAGTGCAGCCTGAATATAATGATATGATGCTTCTAAAGACAGTTTTTTTTCCAAAAAATACTTAGCCTGATTTAAATAAAGAATAAAATATTCAAATAGGGAAACAGTCCATGATGTTGTAATATACATATATGAAATAGTTAAACACCGCACTCCAGTGATGGATTTTAGAAAAACATTGACACACACCAAAACAAGGTCAGAGAAAGGAAATGAAGGGCTGGAATATGTTTCAAAAACATAAAAAGGACATTGAATCAGAAGGAAAGAAAAGGAAAAGGAGACCTAATTAGAAGCATAGGATAACAATGCAACATAGTTGAACACATTCTGTTCTGGAGTTTCTATGATTCCTATCACCGGTGCACCAGGGAGCCAGCAGCATTGCATAAAGCTGTCACAACATCCACTCCATATGTTGACCCTGGGAAATTCTGGCTCTGTCAGTTCAATTCAGAGGACAGGAGCACTAACTGGGAGCCTGCTATGAGGCAACCAGTGTCCTTCACCCCAGGAGTTGGAAATAAGTAGAATGTGACACTAGATTGAGGTGCAGAAGCCGACTATCCTAGAGAAGGTAGTAAATTCCATGGAAAAGGAGACATGGGGTCCCGCTGGCGCACAGACTACCTGCAGGAACCTAGTCAGTGGGATCAGAGGAGGAAGTGATTGGTGACCCGAATCCAAAAGGAGTTAGGGGAGGTGTGGACACCACAGTAGTAGATGAGAACCAAAGCTGTAAGTACTAAATCAGATAAAACCAATGCATGTCAGAAGAGTCTTTTTAAGGAGGAATAAAGTATTTTTTTAAAAAAACTACAATTCTTAAAGGAACAAGTAAGGTTATTTGACATGAGAAAAAAATACATATAAAACTTGATATAATCACTGAGGTGAATACAACTCTCTAAATCTGACATCAGCCAGATAAACTCGGTTGAACAACTTGTAATTGCTGGATATGTTTTTTGCCATGTTTCACGGATTATGGTTCCACCCAATATAAAGGAATAAATGGACAGATTTGGCCAGAACTAAGAACCTGGAAGTACACATACAAAGGGCAATGATTACATGCCAACATCTCCATGTACGACAGTTACAGAAATCTTACCTACCACAAAAAAAGTTAAATCTCAAAAGAAAAGCAGGTAAGAGACAAGAAAGTCACAAAGAAAATGCCAGTGCTCAACATGTATCAATACAACAAGAAAATTGCCCATCTCAATGGTAATCAAAGAAATGTGAGCTAAAACAGTAAGATGCTACTTTTTGGTCATCAGGTTGGCAAAAAAATTGTGCTTATTTCTCAAATTCTCTTCTCATTCAACCCAGCCTTCTTAGGCACATGTGTGACTTCTCTTGCTATCTCTTTCTCTCTCTCTCTCTCTCTGTCTCTCTGTCTCTCTCTCACTCACACACACACACACACACACACACACACACTCTTACTGATTATTTATGCTCATTATTTTCTTCCAGTCAAATTACTGAAGAATACCCCATAGTGGAAATGAAAGGAAGTAACTTCGTTTCTTCAACAGTTTGTCTTTTCCAACAAATATTTCCTTTGGCCCAGCTACGAAGTCAAAGTGTTCACACAGGCAGAAGAGGGCAAACTCATCCTGTGAAAGTATCAACAGCTGGAGTGATCCTTGATAAAAAATATACTATGAAAAAAAACCCCACCAAATATGGATAATTATACAACTGAGCTCAGAAGTATGCTGGCTTACTTAACACCACTAGGGTGGTGTTAACTATTTATCCATCAAGCATTTTTGAATAATAACATATTTTTATAAGATTAAACCTAGACTTAATAGGCAAACTTTTTTATCTAAGTGAAAAATTTGAAACTGTATTTTTTAATAAGCATTTGAGGCAAGGGTCTCAGAAGGGTGTGTGAGGAGCACTGCAAGATGTGAGGAATGGACAGGGACTGTGTATTAGCAAGAACAGTGGTGGGGGTGCTTGAGTGAACCCCCCACCTTCTTCAACCTGAATGTTCAGAGAACAGTCTCTGAGAAAGGGATCTGGATGGTTGGACTCAACATAGACAGAAAGAGATGGTTTGGGGAGCAACGCTGATTCACACTCTGTCAATGTGCCAGCACTCAGCATGGGTGAAAATAATTCCCAAGCTCTTGAGAGAGGGGAAGTGTGAAATGGAATTAAATGGAGTAATATAAGATTTTAACCTGAGGTTTGTTCTAAGAAACAGATTGAAGCTTATCAGTGGTCAGGTCCCCAACATTCAGGTCCCTACTTAAGGCCACAAAAGCCTTTGTGCAGGTCCTTGAAAGTGCTGGGATTTATTTCCCTTGTCAGGGGAGGGTGTTTAAACAGGGTGGTCACATGGCTTCAAAGGCAAGACTTCCCTCCAAGAAATACTTAGAGAAATATGTAAATTAAAAGACTGATTCCTTTCCTTCTTCAGTTCTCAGAATAAATGGTGCATGTTTCAAGGAGGAATTCTCTGACCACTGTATCTAAATTCGATTCCTTTATTCTCTACTTCAACATTCTATTTGTTTCCTTAGAGCACTTATCATATTCACTTGAGTGTGTAGGGGTTTTGGTCATGGGGATTTTTTTCCCCTTATCTGGATGGTGAGGCCCTTGCAGACAAGGTCCATGTCTGTCTTATTCACCACTGGCACCCAAGCACCTGGCACAGTGCCACCATATAATATGTTCTCCATAAATATTTGTTGAAAAGACCAGTGGAAACACTGGATGAAGGGACTCCACCACAGACACTATCAGCACCCCAAAGTGGAGTTGAGAGATGTGTCAATGTGATAAAGACCTATGCTATCTGTTGTAAACTTCCAAGGTTAACTGACACCTTGGAGGAAGCCAAGAAGCCAACAGAGGACCAAATAAAAGAGAAGAGGAAAATTTCAGCAAGGACAGTGTCAGAACTTGAATGACCATCACAAAGAGCAAACAAGCACCTTGGGACACCTAAGGGAGCAGGGCTCAACTTGGGTGACCTTACCTCCAGTGCATCATCTCCATCTAACGTACTATCTTCTTTACCTCCTGTTAGAATTTCCGAATCAAGGTTCCATGAAAAGCATTCTTTCCATTACTGTCTCCCCAGACACAGTACAGCTTTGCATTCCCTCGATATTTAGTGCTTGAATGGATTTTGTTGGTAGGGATTTAGAGCAAAGCCTTTTTCAACTGTAATTTTTATTATATCTACAACTCTTTATTGTACTTTCCTAGACTGGGGAAGTTTGTTTTTCAAGTTACTTTGCAGTTTTCTGGACCCCAGTGCCTTATCATTTTACCTCCTTTTAAAATCACAAAAAGGACAGGAGAAAGGCACAGTCTAGTGTGCATAGACATTTTCAACAACAGTGAAGTGCATCTAGATGTGAAGATGGGAATTATACAAAGGTTCACCCACACCAAGTGGCGGAGAGCGTGGCACTATTTTTAAACAAGAGGTATGCCAAAGCACTACAAAGTCTGTGCATATTTATGTTTGAAGCTTCAAGTAGATTTGTGATTTTCAGAAGTCTGTTGTTTGGAAACATCTGTTAGCACCATCTGTATAGGAATTGTAAATCAAAATTAACAGCATGCTCTTTCTTGTTGGAGGCTCAGTTGCAGAGGTACTTAGATTCATTGGATCAGTCTTCTGAGGGAAGGAAGATTATCTCACATGCACCCTCCTCCCACTCTCCCTGTGAAATAACACATTTACTGATTTTTCAGAATATAATACAGTCAAAATGTAACTGATGTGACCAGATACATTTAGGTGTTCTTATCTAAACAGGGGCTGTGTATGTGTGTCTATCTTTGTATATGCATCCATATGCATGTGCATATATGTGTGTGCACATATGTGTGAGCGTGTGTTTGTGTGCACATTGTGAGTGTACTGCAAGTACCACCAGTTGTGCTGAAACTTGCAAGAATTTCTGTCCCAGTCCCCCAGGACACTGCCAAGTGGCAGCTCTCCCACATCATGATCATTCTTACCTTTCTCAGTCCCACTTTCAGGCACCTTTTCTCTTCTCTCATATTCCACCATCTACCACATTCTGACTGCTGCTCTGTTCACTATAACTCCTTTCTGGGAAATCATATCTAGTCCCATATTTTTCTTACTACCACCACCACTCAGAATTAGCAGCTTCCAAGTTGAAATCCATCCCACATGCCACCATCTATATAAACACAGTTTTTGTTGTCTTATTTTGTTGTTTCCAGCCATGTCCATATTCCTTCTTTACTAACACACCAACCTGCCAATGCCCAGACACCAGTGGGTTCCCTCAAGGCCTTCTGATAAAGAGGCAATATATAAGGTGCCAGGCTAACTGGGCAGGAGCCCTAGGCTACCACTTGCTAGCTGATGACTTGGCAATGTACTTAATGGCCGTGGCCCTGGTTTTCTCATCTGTACTACTGGCCTCAATGGGCTGTTGCCAGATAAAAGGAAAATAACATATGAGGAGCATAAGAATGTGATAGCAAGCATGGACCAGGGCCAGAACATAAAAGCTACTATTACTTTAGATTTTCTATCATCAAGTTATCTATGCAAAAATAAAATTAACTTATATTCCCACACAAAAAGTAGCTAGTGATTCAGGGCAACAGCCCAGTGCTTTTAATTCTTCATGATGTGCCTCATGTTCATGGAGATGAAGAAGTTCAAGTTAAGTCTTTATTTAAAATCAACCAACTTTAAGTGATGAAGGCATGGAGAACACATCTCTTGACCTGCCTTGTGGCAGAGGGACTAGAACAGATGGCTTTATGAGTTATTTTTAGACTTCTGTCTCCCAAAATCTGATTCTAATAAACGCCATACTGTTGTGTTAGCTGATGACTCTTTTGAGTGATGAGGTTGCATATTTCTGATGACAAAGAAGCATATTTTATGTTAAAAATCTCATCCACAAAATAAACAACTTGAAAAAGGAAAGTTATCTATACACCTTTAGTTAGGGATTTTTCAGTAACTGAAAATTCTATGACTTCAGAGACTTTAGTTGTAGCTCTTATTTTTAGGAAAAAAATTATACACAAAACCAACGATCTAGGTCTCCTTTAACTCAAGGAAGAGCTAGATGCTGAGCTCTTGTTTTGTGTTACAAAATTGACTTTTTAATGCCCTGATTTTGAAAGTAAGGTGTCTTTCAGTTAATGTTTTTGCACTTCAAGACTAAATCAATCTCACCATTCTACTTGGCAGGTTCTGGCTATCAATTTGCATATCTGTGGACCAATTCGCAAACCCCATTATTTCTAATTATAGAATCTTATATTTCTGTAGTTACCTATAAATAATTAAAACTAAACATGTTGATCACTGAAACACTCCCTTTAGGTTAATGATGGCAAAGTTATTACTAACTTTTACTAATTTTGCATTTTATGATATTTACCGAGACTTTATAGTTTATAATATGCTGTATATTACTTAGTACATACAGTTCTGAACTCAGTTGGGGAATAAAAGAACAGTCACTCTGGGAAATACTGTGATAGCTAAATTAATCACTCTTAAGAAAGAATTGTGAATTAACTCTCAATTTTGAATTGCACTTAAATATATAATTTTGTCCAAAATAACTTATAAACTAAAAAGCTGATATTCCCAAATAAGTTTTAAAAACATTCTCCACAATTTAAATTTTATTTAAAATCAAAGAACAATAAAATCAGTAAGTTCAGGCATGGATCTTCCATGCAGTTCATTGAGGCTTAAGTGGGTGATAGTGGAGGAATCCTAGCTGTGTTTACATGTATGTGTTTTTACAAAATAAGACATTTTTCTAAACTGGGTATGTATCATTTATCTGAGTTATAAATAATCCAATTTTTCCATATTGCAGTTCAGATTACTTGCATTCTTACTATTGGCCACTAGAGGGCACTGGCTACATTATGTAAAGAAAAGGGCTGGGCCTCTTTCCATTCATTTTGTGTACTCAGACAAGCCAGGGAACACTGAGCAAACAGTATGTTTCTCAGAGTTGAAAAGCTGCCTATTAGCTCGAACTGCTGCCATCAAGAGACTGATGTGGCAGAAATGTCTTGCTCTGTTCCATGCTGCCAATCCTTTTCTTGGCCACCTCAGAGTAAAGCAAGGCCCAGCATGCCCTTACATTTAACAAAGTTGAATGAAAGGCCATTTCATCCTGGAGCTACTTAGTCAAAATCAAATAATGCCTAAGCAGTTTGGTCCAAGCCACTCAAGTGCTCAAACATCATACAAGGCTTTCTTTGCTGAGAATGAGAGCTAACATCACCAGTTTCCACACACATTTTGTTAGCTCCTGCTGATTTCTCTAGCCTAACTTCCCAGCTGGGGTTTGTACTAAATTTCAAAATCAAGCCTCACAGAAGACTGCCACCTAGTCTCCCTTTGATAATCACTCTGCAGGTGTAAATTAATCCATCATTCCCCATAATTTCAAATTAGTGACATATTAGAAAAGCCTAAGATATATAAAGCCACAGCACAAAATTATTGAAATTTGCCTGTAACTTTTCTCTAAATCCTTATTTCTTCCGAAGTTTAGTTTCGCCTATGCAAAAAGTCATGTGACTTCAGAAAAGAGTGGCCTTTTGGGTTCAACATTTCCAGAGACCTACAGGATCAAGTTTTCATACTATTTATGAAAAGTTTGACAGTTTCCCCTAAGGTCATCAGAATTCCCTTCATATGCCCTTGTTGGGGTAGGGAGGTATAGTAATCACTGAAATTCTGTAATGAATTCTGTGTTGTGAGATTCAGGAGAGTAATTGTATAGCTTCCTTGTCAACTTGTTGCTAAATCATGATTAACAGTTCAGGAAACTCATATTAGACAATAGTAATACAAATTAAGCTAAGCCAAGGGAGGGCATGTAATTTATTCAAATTTGCAATCTGTTTATTGGAGGAAGCCAGAATCTCGCTGTGATCTGCCCTTCATGTGCAAAGCTCACATTGTAGAATCTGCCTTCCAGAAAGAGGAAAAAAATCTCTTCCCATAGAATCTAGCCCATTAATACATTTCTTCTTTAATATCTCACTAATCAAACTACTTTATTGGCCATTTTACCCCAAAGGAGTTATGTTGAGTAGAGAAGGTTGAGATAGAAGAAACATTCACTGGCATCAGTAGCTTAAGCAAAATGGTATCAACAAGTTTACAAGGGAAGAGACAGAAGGAAATAGCAATCAA
Source organism: Talpa occidentalis (assembly GCF_014898055.3). Lineage (NCBI taxonomy): Eukaryota > Metazoa > Chordata > Mammalia > Eulipotyphla > Talpidae > Talpa > Talpa occidentalis. Next base: position 29,409,437 of record NW_023605083.1, read on the forward strand.
TAAGGTAAACCCTATTCAATTGCGTCTGTTAATAAAAATGACAAAAATATATTGGTCTTTTTCCTGTTTTTCAAAATGTTAACCTCTTTCCCTGACATTTTGCTCCTCTCTCTTGTCCTTACATACCTTGTTTCCCTTCATTGTTTCACTCCTACTCAAATGTCACCTCTTACAGGAGGCCTTCCTTGACCACCCTAGCCAAAGTGATTCCTCCCATCCCACATCCCTTATGACTGTATTGCACCACCATTCACAATCCTTGTTAATGCACTTGTTTATTTTCCTGTCACCCCCAAGTTTACCTACATTTTGTGAAAACAGGACCAGTATCTCTTTTTCACCAATAATATACTCTGGAAACTAAAAACTTTCCATAGGTCTTTTTTTTTTTTTTTTTTTTTTTTTTTTAAATATTAAATTTTATTTTTATATTCCCCCATACAATTGCAAACGCCCAATTCTGACCCCAATCCTTCCCCCGCCCCCCAAAAAGTGTCTCTGGTTCATAGTTTTTTGTTGATTTTGATTTTCACTTTCTTATATTCATTTTCCTGGTCCCTTATTTAAGTTTTCTAGATTCCTGCTATGAGTGAGACCATCCGGTATTTTTCTTTTTCTTTTTGGCTTATTTCACTGAGCATGATCCCTTCCAGTGCCATCCATGTTGCTGCAAATTGCATGTGTTTATCTTTTTTGAATGCTGAGTAATATTCCATGGTATATATGTACCACATCTTCTTGATCCAGTCATCTATTTTTGGGCATTTGGGTTGTTTCCAAAGCTTAGCTATTGTAAACAGTGCTGCTATAAACATAGGAGTGCAGGTGCTCTTTGGAATTGATGTTTCTGTGTCCTTTGGGTAAATACCTAGGAGTGGAATTGCTGGATCATATGGAAGCTCTATGTTTAGTAGGTCCAGAAATCTCCACACAGCTCTCCATAGTGGTTGGACCAGTTTGCACTCCCACCAACAGTGCACAAGAGTTCCTTTTTCTCCACATCCTCGCCAACATTTGTTGTTGCTAGTTTTTTTAATATGTGCCATTCTCACTGGTGTGAGATGGTATCTCATGGTAGTTTTGATTTGCATTTCCCTGATGACAAGTGATGTTGAACATTTTTTCATATGTCTGTTGGCCATTTGCATTTCCTCTTCAGAGAAGTTTCTTTTTAGCTCTTCTGCCCATTTTTTGACTGGATTATTTTCTTTGTTGTTGCTGAGTCTCATCAGCTCTTTGCAGATTTTTGTGATCAGTCCTTTATCATTAGTGTTGGGTGCAAAAATGTTCTCCCAGTTGGTGGGGTTTCTCTTTGTTTTTGTTATTGTCTCTTTTGCTGTGCAAAAGCTCTTTAATTTGATGTAGTCCCAGCTGTTTATCTTTGCCTTCACTATCACTGCTTTGGGTGATGTGTCTGTAAAGATGTCTTTGATGTGCATATCACGTAGTGTTTCGCCTATATTTCCTTCTATATATTTTATGGTTTCAGGTCTTATGTCTAGTTCTTTAATCCATTTTGAGTTGATTTTTGTGTATGGTGTGAGGTGGTGGTCAAGCTTCATTCTTTTGCATGTAGCGACCCAGTTTTCCAGCACCATTTATTGAACAAACTTTCTTTGCTCCAATGCATATTCTTTGCTCCTTTGTCAAAGATTAGTTGACCATAAATCTGTGGGTTTATTTCTGGATTTTCTATTCGATTCCATTGGTCTGTATGTCTGTTCTTGTTCCAATACCATGCAGTTTTGATGATTATGGCTTTGTAGTATAGTTTGAAGTCTGGGAGTCTGATGCCTCCATTCCCTTCTTTTTTTTTCAGGAGAGCTTTGGCTATTCGGGGTTTTTGGTGATTCCATATGAATTTCATCAATAATTGTTCTATTTCTTTGAAGAATGACATTGAAATTTTGATTGGAATAGCATTGAATCTGTATATTGCTTTTGGTAGGATGGCCATTTTAATAATGTTTATTCTTCCAATCCATGAGCAGGGGATGTCTCTCCATTTCTTTGTGTCTTCTTCTATTTCTTTTAACAGTGTTTTATAGTTTTCTTTGTATAGGTCCTTTACCTCTTTTGTTAGATTTATTCCCAAATATTTGATTTTTTTTGTTTCAATAACAAAAGGATGGTCTTTTGATTTCTTCTTCTTCAGATTTATTGTTTGTGTATAGGAAGGCTACTGACTTTTGCGTGTTGATTTTGTATCCTGCCACTTTACTGAACTGATTGATGAGTTGAATTAGCTTTTCTGTGGAGTTTTTGGGGTTCTCTATGTATAATATCATATCGTCTGCAAATAGTGATAGTTTGACTTCTTCTTTTCCTATTTGGATTCCTTGGATGTCTTTCTCTTGTCTTATTGCCCTGGCTAGGACTTCCAGTATTATATTGAAAAGCAGTGGTGAGAGTGGACATCCTTGTCTTGTTCCAGATCTTAATGGAATTGCTTTCAGCTTTTCACCATTGACAATGATACTGGCTGTTGGCTTGTCATAGATGGCCTTTATGATGTTGAGGTATGTTCCTTGTATCCCAAGAATTTCAAGGGCTTTTATCATGAATGGGTGTTGCACTTTGTCGAAAGCTTTCTCAGCATCTATTGATATTATCATATGGTTTTTATATTTCTTTTTGTTGATGTGTTGGATAACGTTGATTGATTTTCGGATGTTAAACCATCCTTGTGCCCCTGGAATGAATCCAACTTGGTCGTGGTGAATTATCTTATGGATACATTGTTGGATTCTGATAGCTAAAATTTTATTGAGGATTTTTGCATCAGTGTTCATTAGGGAGATTGGCCTGTAGTTTTCCTTTTTGTGTTGTCCTTGTTCGGTTTTGGTATTAGTGTAATATTGGCTTCATAGAATGTGTTTGGTATTGTCCCTTCCTTCTCAATTTTTTGGAAGAGTTTGTGAAGGATAGGCACTAATTCGTCTCTGAATGTTTGGTAGAATTCATTTGTAAATCCATCAGGTCCTGGGCTTTTGTTTTTGGGGAGGTTTTTTATTACCATTTCAATTTCGCTAATTGTAATTGGTCTGTTTAGGTGTTCTATTTCTTCTTTATCTAGCTTTGGGTGATTGTAGAGTTGTAGGAATTTGTCCATCTCCTCTAGATTGTTAAACTTGTTTCCATATAACTGTTCATAGTAGTTACTGATTATTCTTTTGATTTCTGCTGTGTCCGTTGTGATTTCTCCTCTTTCATTGATGATCCTGTTTATTTGTGCTTTCTCCCTTTTTTCCTTTGTGAGCCTGGCTAGGGGTTTGTCTATTTTATTGATTTTTTCAAAGAACCAGCTCTTGGTTTCATTGATCTTTTGGATTGTTTTTTTAGTTTCAATTTCATTTATTTCTGCTTTGGTTTTTATTATTTCTTTTCTTCTACTGGTTCTGGGGTTTTTTTGTTGTTCTTTTTCTAGATCTTTGAGCTTCGAGATTAGGTTGTTTCTTTGAGTTCTTTCTTGTTTTTTGATGTGAGCTTCTATTGCTATATATTTTCCTCTTATTACTGCTTTTGCTGCATCCCATACATTTAGGATATTGGTGTCCTCCTTGTCATTCAATTCAAAGAATTTTTTAATTTCTTCTTTGATCTCCTCGTTAGTCCAGTGGTCTTCCAGTAGTGTGGCTTTTAATCTCCATGAGGTAGGATAGTTCCTTGCCTTCTTTTTATGATTTATTTCTAGTTTGATGCCTTCGTGGTCAGAAAAGATGGTTGGTATGATTTCAATCTTGGTGTATCTGTTGATGTTTGTCTTGTGCCCCAGGATGTGATCGATCCTGGAGAATGATCCGTGTGCGCTTGAGAAAAATGTGTACTCCGTTTTTTTTGGGTTTAGTGTTCTATAGATGTCTGTTAAGCCCAAATGCTCTAGGTCCTTATTTAGAGCTTTAGTTTCTTTACTTATTTTTTGTCTTGTTGATCTATCCATTGTTGATAGTGGTGTGTTGAAGTCTCCCACTACATATGTGTTTTCTCTGATGTCTGTTTTCAGAGAGGACAACAGTTGTCTGATATATTTTGGTGCTCTTTCGTTTGGTGAGTATATGTTAATGAGTGTTATTTCTTCTTGAAGTATTGTCCCCTTAATCATAATGTAGTGACCACTGGGGTCTCTTTTTATTTTTTTGAGTTTGAAGTCTGTTTTATCTGATATAAGTATAGCTGTTCCTGCTTTCTTTTTTGGCCCATTTGCTTGTAGGATTGTTTTCCATCCTTTGACTTTGAGCCTATTTTTATCTTTTGTAGCTAAATGTGTTTCCTGGAGACAGCAAAAGGTTGGGTTTTGTTTCTTAATCCAGGCTGCAACTCTGTGTCTTTTTATTGAAGAGTTTAGTCCATTTACATTTAGAGTTAATATTGATATGTTAGCATCTGTATTTGCCATTATGTTTGTCTTTCCTTTGATTTTATTTATTTATTCTTTTAATAACTTTTTTTTTTTTTTTTGGTCTTCTTTCGTTGTTATTCGTCCCTCTGAGGTTCTGGCTTTAGGATTCCTTGTAGTATTTTTTGGAGTGGGGGTTTAGTCGCAATGAAATTCCGGAGTTTCTCTTTGTCTGGGAAGGTCCATATTCTTTCTTCATGGAGGAAAGAGAGCTTTGCGGGATAGAGTATTCTTGGTTGGCATCTGTTTTCTTGGAGTCTGTTGACTATGTCCCTCCACTCTCTCCTTGCCCGTAGTGTTTCTTCAGAGAAGTCTGATGTCAGCCTGATTGGTTTTCCTTTGAATGTTATCTGTTTCTTCCCTCTTGTCAGCTTCATTATTTTTTCCTTGTCCTGGATTCTTGGGAGCTTTACTATTATGTGTCTTGCTGTGTTTTTCCTTTCGTCGTGGAAGTTTGGTGTTCTTCTTGCTTCTTGTATATCAATTTTCAGCTCCTTCTTCTCATTTGGGAAGTTCTCTTCAATTATATCCATGAATATTTTCTCTGTTCCTACATCTCTCTCCTCTCCTTCTGGAATTCCTATAACTCTTATATTTCCTTTCCTCATGGAGTCAGATAGTTCCCGAAGTCTTTCTTCATTCTTTTTCCTTCGTACTTCTCTTTCCTTTTCTGTTTTGGTTCTTTTTATTTCTGTGTCTTCAAGATTACTTATTCGTTCTTCCATTTCATCTATTCTGCTTTCATTGCTTTTCCCAGAGTTCTTTAGTTCCTCCATTAATTCTTTGATCTCCTGCATTTCTCTTACTTCCCTCTTTAGGGACTCAATTTCCTTCTTCTGATCTATCACTTTTTTAATCATGGCAATTTTAAATTCTCTTTCTGGAAGGCTCAGAAGTTCTTCCAAGTTGCTGTCGTTGCAATCTGGGGAGTGGTTTTCTTTTTGTGGTGTGCTTCTTTCCTGAGGAGTTTTTAGGTTGCGTGTGGTTCTTCTACTCCCTACTGTCTGTTTTCCAATTTGTCGTATGCGTTGGGACACTGTGTTGCTCGGACTGACTGACATCTTGGGTGAACTTCTCCGCTCCCCTCTGGCTCTTCCAGGAGCCATCTCTGTCTTCTGGGGGAGCTTTCTGCTGGTTTTAGGCAGTTTTTACTTAAGAAATGTCCCTGTTCTCAAATGGCGAAGCGGGATGCAGTCCCTGCGCCTCCGGTTTCAGGCACACTCTTCTGCGCACCCGGTCTGCCCCGGACGTGGGTGCCTGCTCCCTCTGTGGGCTCAGACTGCTGGTCGGAAGGGGCCTGGCGTGGAATAACTTCCCGGCTGGCCACTGGGTCCTCCAGAAACCTTCTGCCCTTTTCAAGCAGTCTTAAGAAATGTCCGGCAGCCCGGGCTGTGTGCGAGTCTCCCGGGGTCTTTGTTCTTCTCTAATGGCGCCCGGAGCCGTTCGCTCACCGCCGCGGCGGATCCTGCAGGGTTCGCCTCAGCTCCCGTTCACGGGGTGTGGTGGCTGCAATAGTTCCTTTCCACTCACAGGCCCGCTTGCTGCGTCGTTTGTTCTTGTTGGCAGTTTTGGTTTGTTGTTTCCTCCTCTCTGCAGGTCGGAGAGTGCCGCCTCTGTGGGCGGGGGAGGGGAGCAGGGTTCTGCGCTTCCCTCCCTTCTAGTCCTCTTTTATGGCCAGTTTCTTCTTCGGGCAGTTCGCTGGCGTCACCCGTTTATCTTCCGTGTCCCAGTTCTCACTGGGACCTGCCGCTTTTCCTCCCTATTAACTTTTTTTAATGGGAGATCTTACTCGCAGCGTCTCCTCGCCGCCATGTTGCTCCGCCCCTCTTCCATAGGTCTTTTTGTTAGTTACTCAAAACTGAGTAGTTGGTGAACACATGAACAAGGAATATTTTCCAAAAATTAACAATATATTGAATAATTAACATAAGAAAATCATACCAGGCTATCCATCCTCTGGAGATTTAACATCTGTGAGAATTACAGTGTATAAGAAAAACAATACTCAGATATATGGCACAAATGTCCAGAATTATTGGGTTTCAGGGACAAAGCAATAACTTGCCTTACCCGTCTCAGGAACCTCAGGATATATGCCACAGTAGCACTGGCTTTGTGGTTGCACATCAAACAGAACTGTACACTGGTCATCACCATAGAGTTGGTAAATTTCAACTTATAAGGTAAGGGGTGTAGAAAAACTATTATCTGAGTACAAAAATCTACACCTGCTCTTAGTAACAGATACTGTATTTTATGAATGCTGAGAACTTCAATAAAGTATATACATACTAAGTGTGGGTTCTCAATTTTAGGGATAGGGACAAAGTTTTCAAAATTCAGTAATATTAGTGGGCTTCAGTGCACAAAAAAAAATACTAAAATTTCAGAATTAAAGAACAATTTACTCAGAAAAATAAAACTTGACCTAATAATTCCTTATTATAGTCACTCACTGTGCATCTATCTGAACAAGCTCTTCTTTCTCACAGGAGGTGAGACAGATACCTTTAATAATTTTCATTAACCCAGTTAAGAAATGATAAATGGTAGTTAGATTACAAGATGCACTTAATATTACATATGTAATAAGAACTGGGATTTGAAACCCAGAAGCACACACTGTGAACAAGATCATATTTCTGAGAAATTGTAGACCAGCATGCCCAGACATTTATAGCTATTGTCAAAGACAAGTACCAATGTCCCTGAACACAAACTTTAACTGTCTCTTCTGTGACTGAGTTCAATTCTAAGCATTAGTTTAGGTGGCTTATTCTTTGCTTGCTGGATGTAAATTGTGTAACATTTCCTGCTTCCTTAAAGTGAAGGTATTTACTTATTACTCCTTTCTCTACACCTCTAACAATTTAATTTACATTCTGAAATTTAAAAAAGCTATCCCAAACAAAAAATGGTTGTATTCTTATATACTAATAATGAACTCTCAGAAAGAGAAAATAATGTGGATATAGCCCAGGGGTGTAGCATATGACTGCAGAAAGAGTAATCAAGAAAAACAAAATCTCATTTACAATTACATCAAAAAGAATAAAAAACTGAGGAAAATTTTAAGCAATGAGGAGAAAGACCTATGCACTGAAAACTGTAAGGCTTTGAAAGAAATTAAAGAAGATGCACATAAAGACATTATATAATAAGATATTTCATGTTCCTGGATTGGAAGAATTAATATTGTTAAAATGTCTATGATACTAAATACAATCTACAGGATCAATGCAATTCTTATGAAAACCTCAGTGACATTTTTCATAAAAATAATAATCCTAAAATTTGTATGGAACTACTAAAGATCCCAAATACCCAAACAAATCTTGATAATAAAGAAGAGAGCTGGAGACAGTATATTTTCATCTCTTCAAAATGTATTATAAAGCCATACTATTCAAAAGAGTATGATGTTGGCATAAAAACATACATACATCAATGGAACAGAATGGGTCCAGGAAAAAAAAAACCCACACATACATGTTAATTTATGACAAAGGAGCTGAGAATATACAAAGGGAAATGGACAATGTCTTCAATAGTGGTGTTGGGAAAACTGGTCAGGCACATGTAAAAGAATCCAAATGGACCACTAACTAATATCCCATATAAATATGAACTCATGGTGGATTAAAGACTAGAATGTAAGGCCTAAAATCCTAAAATATCTATAAGAAAAAGTTAGCAAGCTTGATGATTTCTTGGATCAGACATAAAGGCAAAAGCACAAAAAGCAAAGACAAACAAGTGGACCTCCATCAAACTACCAAGTTTCTGTGCAGAAAAGGAAACCATCAACTAAATGAAAAGGCCATATGCTGATTGGGAAAAAATATTTGTAGTCATATATTTGATAAGGTGTTAATATCCAAAAAATATAAAGAACTTATGTAACTCAGTTGCAAAAAAAAATAGTCTGATTTAAAAGTGAACAGAATATCTGAATAACTTTCCAAATAAAACATACAGATGGCAAACAGGAACCTAGAATGGTACATATAAGAAAAAGCATATAATGCATACACACACATCAAAAGAGGCTAAAGGATTGATTTAAGATAGTCAAAAAAAAGTGAATCATTTTTTTTAAATTTGGCAGAAGAAAACCATGATGGAAAAGTTAAAATGAAAGGAAATGAAGAATTGAAACAAATACAATAGAGGATTTTAATGCAGTAAAAAAAAAAATTGGCTAATAAAATTGAGAAATCTCTAAAAGAGACTGTTTTTTTTAAAAGAAAAGCACAAATATTAGAAATAAAAGTAACAACTTAAAAGATAAGAAAACACTGTACAAAAATACAATTAAATAAAAGATGGGAAGGACAAAGTCTTTTGAAGTGTATGAATTATTAATCTCAGTTTACTCAGTAAAAGTAGACTATAAAATTTAACCTCACTTCCTAAAATCATAAAGTAATCTAGGAATCAAAGACAATTTTTTTTTTAATCTTGAAAGAGTTTCTACAAAAAGCTTAACGCTAGTATCTTATTCATGGTGAAATATATAAATTGTTTCCTTTGAATTGACAACAAAAAATTTCCACTCTCACTTTTATTCAACATGATGTTTGATGTTTGAATCAGTGCAATAAATCAAGAAAAATGGAAACATAAAAAATGATCTGTAAATGAAGAAATAAAACTTCCATTATTCACAGATAGCAAATTGATCTATACTGTCAATGCAATTCCAATAAAAATCCAATGGGATTTTCCAAAGAACTGAGAATAACTAAGTATTTTCATGTAGGGTTAAGAAAATGATGAAAAGATTTGACCCATCAGTTAAGACTTAGTATAAATCTAGAGCAATTGAAAACTATTGCATAATTCTAGGGATAGACAAATAGGGCAATAAAATAAAAGAGAGCTCAGATATGCTTTTATAATGTCTGTGGGACATCTGTGGGAAACAGATAAATCTTTCGATAGTTATGGAATAATTACAAGCCCATATAAAAAGTAATATAAAACTGATTCCTTGCAATAGAGAAAAACATCCATTCAAGGATTTTAATACGAAGAGTTAAACATTAAGAGCTTCTGAAAATATATGCAGATATCTGTATGACATCAAGAAATTTCCAGTCCAATTTTAAAAAAGGAAAAATGGGTAAAATCAACTATATCAAAAATGAAGTTTCTGTTTATCAAAAGAACATTGAAATCATAATCCCAAAATGAGGATGCCACTTAAATAGATAAGATGCTCATTATCTTAGTAAGCAAGAAAGCTCAAATTAAAATCTCAGGGAGGTGTTATTTCTTTTTTTTTTCCAAAGATCAATCTATCTATCTATCTATTTATTTATTTATTTATTTAATTTATGCAAGAAACGGGGTACATGCCAGATGCACAGGAGGGTGAGAGGATTCACCAGACACAGAGCGGGGAACAGAACAGGCAGACTGATGAAATACACTGCTGAGGGGAGCAGCGGCAGAGACAGGAGAGGTCTGCTCGCCATGTGGGACACTCGCTGGCTGGCTGGGATCGATCTCGCGCTGCAGAGGCTGCGGACAGCTTCACAGTGTGGCACTCAACCACCTGCACCACCAGGGGAGACCCTCAAGGAGGTGTTACTTCATACCTGCCAGGCTGGACAACTTAAAAAAACCTGATAATGTCCAGGAGATATAAAACCCCACGTGAAAAGGAATGAAATACAATTTGAGATAATAATTTCTGAAAACAAATTTCACATGACTTCATAGTAGATTTGAATGTGAGACTATCCTATGGCCAATCAGTGCCAACTACAGGTTCAGGTACATCAGCAAGCATCAGAAATTGTCCACAGCAACATCATTTACAATAGTAGAAAACTGCAAATGATTTACTAATTGTGCTCCTAATGTTTGTGCCTGAACGACTGGCTGAAGATCAGTATTATTTACTGAACTGGAAAACTCTGTGGGGAAGAGAAGGTCTAAGGATATAAAAACTGAACAATGTTAAACATGCACTGAGAGTATTTCCATTCTTTCTCAGTATCTCCAAAAGAAGTCTGCAGATTCTATTAGTAATCATAATCATCAGTATCATCATCTTAGTAACATTTGTTGAAAACTTAGTATGGACCTGACAGGGATCTTAATATGAAACCAGGGAGGTAGATACTGTCATCATGTCCATAAATTTATGATAAATAATGCATCACTGAATTACTTGTCCCTGGTGTCTAGGCAGGTAAGTGGCAGAAGCAGGATCTGAATTCAGACAGTTTGGTTCCATTATCATTGCTCTCAACCACTTGGTTTCTCAGTTTCATTGTTTACTTTACAAATCCAGAATGTAGGTGACTCTCATAGATAATAAAAGGTGAATAGTGTAGCTCAGCAGACTTAAAGAATTGACCACTAACTCCTCTGTCCTTATGTTTTGGATACAAAGCATTGAAATGTACGTGTTGGAATTTAGAGTTACTCTTGCTCAGAGTGTGTAAGATGAGTGTCCTAAGGTGTGTCAGTAAACTGTCACCAAAAAAAGCTACTTTAGGAAAATAAATCCAATCAATTTAAATATGATTCTTTACTGAAGGATCTTTTGCATCCTGATTCTTAACATAACAACATACTATGATGCGGTGGGTATGCTGAACTTGTTTGTTCTAGAAATCCCTAGGGTCTGTTTTTCCTGACATGAGGAAGAATAATCCTCAGTCCCACTGGATCAATCCAACAGATCAGAAAACATATAAACAAAGGGACTTCTCTAAGATAAAAGCACAGAGTATGAGTTTATGATCTTTCTGACAATAAAATTTGATCTACCAAATAATCATGGAATGAGAAAGCACTTTAGAAATAATCTGATCACGTATCTTTTTTCTTATACAGGTGAAGATATCAGAGTTCACAGTTTAGGAATTATGCTCTGTTCAGCACAGGTACATCATTAATATACTGAGGCCATCATCTACTAATTTTCTTTCTATTTCTCTCAATATTGGGAATTCAGAGCCTAAACAGATGCCCCATTCCTGCTTGGCCAGTGCCCAAGACCAAACTGCAGGTAGCAACACAGGAAAGACCTTCTAATGTCACATCTACCATCTCTCTCTACTGCTCAGTGGCTCAAAACAGGCCTCCTTCAGAGCATTTGCGTCACTAGGCAAATGTGCTTTCACCTGCAGAATAAATCTGAGTATATTGTATAACTCTCTTTAGAAGGAAGAGGAGAATATAGCAGTATGGGAGTAAGACCAATTCAAGTTATAATCCATATTGTCCTAGTCTTCTAGATAAGGCAAAAACAAACCACCAGGCCTCCCTGGTGGCGCAGTGGGTTGAGCGCAGAGGGTTGAGCATGGCGCTGTGAAGCTGTCCACAGCCTCTACAGCGCAGGTTCGATTCCCTGCCGGCCAAGGAGATTCCCATATAGCGTGGCAGACCTCTCCTGTCGCGCCAGCTGCTCTGTCTGCCTGTTCTGCTCCCTGCTCTGACTCTGGTGAACTCTCTCACCCTCCAGCTCCTCTGGTCTGTACCCCACCTCTTGTATAAATAAATAAATCTTAAAAAAAAAAACTTCATGTTTTATTCTTCCTATTTCCATAAATGTGATCCAGATAAATCTCTGTCCAAAGGAGAGCTAAAAAAAAAAAAAAAAAAAAAAAAATACCACTAAATTTGATTTCTTAATGTCTTCCTTGGAGCCAGAACTTTTTTCTGATCAAGGCAAGCACTTTCTAAAGCTTACCTTCTCGATGTGAAAACAACTGATTTTGCTTACAGAGTAAGGGAAAAGTCCATGGGAAAGACCAAGCTCTGACTTTGAGAACTCACTTTGCCACTACCTTTCTCAGATACCTTAAGCGAGTCAACCAAACAAGGATGCTTAAGACTATTAGGGCTCTCAGATTCTAAATCTGTGTCTTTGCTGAGATGATGTTAATTTTAAGAGCAAAAACAATCATATGTTCAAGTTAATTACCAAAAATTAACTGAATTAATCTGTGTCTGGTACTTGGCTAAGTGTTGAAACACACTAATCTCTCTTCATTTCAACAACTCTCCTAATATATATTAGGTACTGTTATCTCACTCTACAGGTGAGGAATTTAAAGGCTAGATACTTACATGTGAGTTCACTGCAATGTCTGAGTCACCTCCACATACAATTTGGGAGACACAGCTCTAGTCCATGAAGAATCATGGCAAGATGTGAAGCAGGAGAATGACAGATTTAGATGTACATTCTATAAAGATCATCCTGGAAAAAGAGGGGGGTTCCGAGGCTAGAGACAAAGGGAATAGCCACAAAAGACTTTAACACTCCAGGAATAAGTTACCAGTGATATTTCACCACCCCAAAGATCTAAAAACACTCATTATTATATCAGAGATAACTAAAGAAAAAAATCACTCATAAGAAAACACTATCAGAGTATAATAAGGGTAATTGACAAAATTATATTCCTTATATTGTTTTTTTTACAATTCATCTATAAATCTATAGTTACATAAAAATAAAAGTTGAAAAGCTCAAAGGCAAAGAGATGTAAAAAGAGTTAACAGAAGAGGAAGGGGAAAGAATTGGGAAGTTAATAGGAAAAAGAGAGAGAAAAGTGAAAAAAGGAACAGAGGGAGAAATATTAAAGTAATGAACAAGTGATTCACTCTTGCAAACTATAATATTGTTTCAGCTATTAGTCTTAGTGTGAAGTGCACCTGTTTTCAGAAAAATGGGGAAACATTTTTCTATTTATCAACAGTAAGTTGTGAGAGCTAGAAGACAAATCTCATCATATGTTATTTTTCCTTTGGTGACTAAAATACACATATTTCTCCTAAAATACACATATTCATAGACATAGAAACTGAAAAAATTATGAAAAATATAATTATTAGGGAACAGATCCTAGATAAAGGGGCAAAGTTTGTCTGAATTGAAATAGCATTCTCAAATTATAATGTGAGAGAGAAAGGGAAAATGGGATAAAAATTCACAAAAAGAAAACATTTACATGGAGAGATTTGGTAGTAAAGGTCTTTCTAGGAAAGTCTAATAAAATTAACTAGGCAGCTGTCCCATCACCTCCTGTGCTGTTTCCCATATGTGAAGAGGAAATGGAATTTCCAAATGAAAATTACCTCTCTATGTGCTTCGAGCTATAAAGAATCAGAACTTTGTTGACGCTGTTTCTTATTTCATAGCTCTTAAGATAAAAAGAACTCTTTCATGGTAAAATATTATAAATCATAAGGCAACCAAAGGAACAGTCGCTTAAACATTAACTTTATACAAATTTAATTTAAATACAGCCTCACTGGTGGTCAAAGCCCACTTTGAAATCATGAAGCGGTGAATTTTAATGCGCTATGATGGGAGTGGAGATCTAAGATGCCTGCCTGTTAATGGGCTAGTAAATTATTTAATTGGATTCTTTCCCCATTCAGAGATAAAGCATATGCATTTATATGCTTATACAAGGTTTCAATGCCTTCTTACTGATTCTATTATTGTCAAAACATAAGGTGAAGATGTATATGTAAGACATACACACTTAACCACAACTTACAACACTTAATGCTTTCAACTCAGAAAAACTCAGAACAACTTCCTGAGTGATGACAATAGTAAAGTTTTTGTTTATATGTTTGTTTATAAACCTGACATTGCTTTAAATGTTTACATGTAATTCTAAGTCAGTAATTTTCTCAGACTGTTCAATGTACAATCCTTAACTCAACGTCAGTCTTTAACATATAAAAGTTCATTTATAAAAGTCCTGAGAATTTTTTACCAAATTTTAGAATTCTTACTGATATAGTGTCACAAGAAATAGGAAAAAAAGACACTAAAACCAATGTCACCCAAAAGACATATGGGATTTTAGAGCTGAAGATACTACCTGGTACTAAATCATCCTCAGAAAATATTTGCACCTCAATTAACCCTAAGTCCCCTCTTAAAACTCAACTCAATGTGATTAACACATTTTCAATAGCTAATATGTATGAAATTCCATGCTACTAAAATCTAAGGCTCTACTTCACCATATTTGCACTCCTTCACCATCAAATGAATATATGTAGGATGTTTCCTACATATACAACATTTTAAAAGACAAAAAAAAAAAATAAGGAAGCAGCACACATGTCCTCAGGGAACTGTCTATAGCAACATGTGCCAAAATGTTTTTAGTGTTGACATTGGATTACATGTAAAAAATCATGTCTTATCTTTGTCTTCTGAGTGAATGGTATTGCACCCTTTCCAAAGAGGCACCCATATAATATTTGGTGAACTGAATGGTACCATGAGTAATTTTTTACTTTATAGATAAGACAAAGCATAAAAAGGAAATCTTTCTATTTCTAAACATCTCCCTGTTGGGGAAACTGATGCTTTATTTGTTGATTACTGTTATTTTCAATTCCCAAGAGTCACTGAATTTGTACCTTACTGTTATATTCAATTGCTCTAAAAATCACTTATTTATACTCAATTTCAAAGACACATACTGATGTGCAAATATTTTCTGCTTTTCAGTAGGATGTCTTCATTTTAATGATGTTTTTCTTCACTGTGCAGAAAGTTTTTAGTTTGATATAGTCCCATTTATTTATTTTTCTCATTTCTGTTGCTATTGGGGTCAAGTCCTCAAAGATCTCACTAAAGTCAAAGTTATAAAGTTTTTTTTGCCTATGTTTTCCTCTACATATTTTCTGGATTCAGGTTTTACATCCAAATCTTTAATCCATTTTGAGTTCATTTTCGTACATGGTGTGACATAGTGGTCTAGTTTCATTCTTTCTTATGTGACTGTCCAGCTTTCCAAACACCATTAAAAAATGGACAGTCTGCCTGCTCTGCTCTCTGCTCTGACTCTGGTGAATTCTCTCACCCTCCCACACTTCTGACTGTACCCAGTGCTTGTATAAATAAATAAATCTTAAAAAAAAAATGGACAGAGGAGCTAATTAGACACTTCTCCAAAAAAAAACATATAGATAGCCAATAGACACAGGAAAAAAATGTTCATCATCATTTATCATCAGAATTATACCAAAACCACCAAGATATATTATCTCATACCTGTGAGAATGAGCCTTATCAAAAAGACTAGAAACAACAAGTGTTGGCTATGGTGTGGAGATAAAGGAACCCTTATACACTGTTGGTCCAAACCCTATGGAAAACAGTATGGATATTTCTCAAAATATTAATAAGCTATCTTCCATATGATCTAACAATTCCATTCTTAGGTATCTGAAGACTATAAAAACACTAACTTGAAAAGATAGATGCCCTCTTATGTTCACTGTAGTATAATTTACAAAGCTAAGTTACAGAAACAAATCAAGTGCCCAATGACAAATGAGTCAGTAAATAAGCTGTGATATATATACACAATGGAATATTAAGCTCAGCTATGAGAAAAGATACACCCTTGCCACTTATATCAATATGGATAGAACTGGATGGGATTAAGCTAAGCAAAATAAGTTAGAACAAGAAAGTCAAATACCAGGTGATTTCACTCATCTGTGGAATATAAAGTAGCAAAACAAAGGATCAGCAAAAACCAAACCAAAGCCAAGCTCTAGAAATCTGTAAAATTGAGAATGCCAGAGTAGCAAGGGGAAGGCATAGAATAAAGAAGATGGGGAGGAAATGGGTCTAAAGTATTATGATACAAGACTATGGGTGCTTTGGTGGTGGCTGTGGTGGTAACATACTTTGAAGAAGTATTAATATATACCCTGAATCATCTACAGTGTTATAAGCCAGTGCAATCTCAATTAAAAAATATAAAAGAAATACACTGAGTCAGACTAAAGTTTTATCTTTTATAGCAAATACCACTACTGTTATACTAACAGAAGTAATATAAAAATATGTTCCTAATCAATCACTTTCTTCCTGGATATATGGTTAACCTTTTTTCTCTGAATGACTATCTTTTAAACAAATTATGTTCTTTAATTATTACCTGCTCCTTATCAGATGGAGAAAAAGATTATAAAGAGATTACTTTTGGGCCTCCCTGGTGGCACAGCAGTTGAGCGCTGGGTTGCGAAGCTGCCCTCAGCCTCTGCAGTGCTGGTTCGATCCCCAGCTGCTCCCCGCCACCGGAGGAGGGTCCCACATGGCGCTCAGACCTCTCCTGCCGCCCGCTGCTCCCCTCAGCAGTGTACTTCAGTCCTTCTGCCCGCTCTGCTCCCCGCTCTGGCTCTGGTGAATTCTCTCACCCTCCCACGCTTCTGACTGTACCCAGTGCATGTATAAATAAATAAATAAATCTTCAAAAAAAATAAAAGCTTTAAAAAAAAAGATTACTTTTGTGTTTGGCAATGGGATGTATAGGAGGGAACTAGTTTTTTAGGTCCAGATTTTTTAGGTATAAAAATATTAATTCTCTTATAATATCTTCAGTCTGCAGCCTAGTTTAGGGGTTCTTAAAATATCTTTGTTGGTAAAAATATCTTTATTCCTTATTCTGCTGTCAACATGGTCATCTTTGTATAAAGTCTTCCAGTTTCTTGGCATCAATATAGAAAATATCTAATTTAAGGAAACTGCATACAACATATTGAGTTGTGTTTAGACAATATACCTCATGCAATTATACATGTAGCTATGTAATGACATTGTACAGATGCACAGTCACATTTTAGCCTCCTTTAACTAATATACCCAGACAAGAGTAATTCGAGTTCTCCAGGTTTTGGTTTTCACATGGACTTTCTTTTCCTTCAAATTAGTGCTGGCTTTGAAAAGCTTCAGCAGCGCGCTGTGCGAGCCCATCTCATATGGTGGAGGGTAAAGTTCTAAGACCTTTTTGTTCAGTGAGATGAGAAGTCTGAATTGCAAGGATGAGTTTAAGTTGTAAATAAGCATCATCTCACAAAGCATCAGCCACATGAAGACTGGAATGAAGATTTAAAAACTTCAAAGAAATTCAACCTAGCTTTTATTGTGAAGGTAATCTTTTAATTAAATCATTTTTGTAATGAAGCCTAAATGAATCTTCCTAAGACTCCACATTGAAAATAGTGCCTAATAGACATATCATACCACTATAAAATTGGAAATATAATGTGGAAAATTAGGTTAACAATTATATTTGCAAAAGTTTTTTTTTTTTTTTTTTGAGCAGGGGGTGAGGCCTGGAATGTTCCCCGGAGGTTCATTTGTACTGCAGAATAAAGCACAAAAGTAGACATGCAGTAAATCCATGTGAAAACAGAACAGAGATGCATATGATTTGTTTGGTGCTGGGGTTTGGGTGAATCTCTAGTTTTGACAGAGTTCCCCTCTCCCTGCATATAACATTCCAAGAGCTTCTCAGACACCATCCTCAATGCAAAAAATTAGTTTCCACATACCACTTTTTAGGTGGTATTCTGCTGGGGACTTGGACTTTCTTATCTCATTTGATACTTGCAATACCTTAGTTAGAAAGAACTATTCTCCCATTTTATAGATAAAATTTAAGTCTGGAGAGACCAAATGCTTTGCTAGAAACTACTCGGCTAGTAATGATCCTCTTTTTATACTGATCTTCTTAATAACATTAGCCAAAGAGGCATTTGATACAGAATGAGCAAATTAATGTACATATATGATTAAAGAGATTTAATTAAAATGAAACTACATTCAGAATGCTGTCGGATCAGAAGATGACGAAGAATCAAGATTTTCAAACTGCTGAGATTCACTGAGCTGGAAAATGATCTTTAGACATTTTGGTAAAAATCACCTTTCTAAGAATGGTGAGACTCACAAAATAATGATAGAACTTATCAAACCAGGGAAGTATAGTACAGAAAACTGCCCACATATATCCAATTTATTTAGGCTTGCAGTGCTTTCCACTTTTCTCTAATTTAAGGGTATGATAAATACATTCCAGAAAATGTGTGAAAAAATATCAGCAAAGATAAAGCTCTGAAGCTGACTTCAAAATAGCTTAGGCAAAAAAAAAAAAAAAAAAAAAAAAAAAGATATAAATACTATATTGCAAAGGCTAAAGTGACAAACTGTGATACAAATATTATAGTTTTGTTTATAAATTGCCATATAATTTAATGGCCTCCAATGTAACTAAGCACACAGCTCTCAAAAAAATTTAGTCTGTAAAGAAAGGTTCACGGTGCATTTAAGGGTTATTATGTGGCCTGCTGGAGAACCCAGGGTTAATGAAATAGGTAACAACCATCAGATAATAGGCAGCCTCTGCCCCAGCTGTCACCAGCTCCAGAGTTGCACCCTAATCACCAAGAACAGCGGTTTTCAAAGCAGGGTCCTAGAAACAGCAGCACCAGTATCACCTGGGAATCTATGGAAAAAATGTGAATTCTTAGGTTCCAAGCCAACCCTGAACTCTAGGGTTGGTGCCTGGTAATTTCTAACAAGCTTTCCAGATGTTTTAATGCAGGCCAAAACACTGATCTGGGGAGATTTTTAAATATAAGAATGCCAGGCTCCACCCTAATCAAATTTAATTAGCCTGGGATTCAGCCTAGTCATTCGCCTCCCCTGATCCCTAAAATTGCCTAGAAGATACTAATGTCTCAGCCAATGTTGAGATCCACTGGCCTGTTTCTTTTAAGATTTGTTCCAAATGTTACTAATAGACATAGTGTCCCTCCCGGAAAACAATGCAGAAAAAAAAAAAATGTCTGACTGAATTGGACAAACTAATGCTTTTCCCTCAGTAATGCTGACCTCCAGAGAGTTCAATTACTGGGCCCATGGCACCCTGACAAATGGCAGCTCCAGTAACTAACATCATAATAACAAGGACATTATAAAAGCTTCCAGGATGTGCCTCATAATTCAACTCTTAGAAAATAACATCAGTACAAAAAGACACCACACTCTCAACAAGACAATCCAAGCATGCATGTTTGGACTGAGGGTAGTATGAGCCCCAGAATTCAACAGTCATCCTCCCTGCCAATACAGCAGGAAATCTGGAAGTGCAGGAACAACTTCCAATGATTGCCATGGAAAACTTACAGAAAACGGATCTCATGTGACTCCTAAAATAGCCAATGAATAGAAGCTAGAGATCAGCACTGGCCCCATGAAGAATACCTTTTAATTTTTGTTCAGTGTTCATGTTTTATTAATCTTATTTTTGGTCCTTTGCATTTTTGTGTGTTTTATTCTAAGATGTGCTCCAACCCACTGAGAAACCACCATTTCTCATTGATTCAAAAATAAAGGGTAAAAAAACAGGTCCATGTGAAAATAAGAATTAAAGATCTGAAATGTGGTACCCACATCATGACCTAGGAACATGTCCCATTCCACACCTACTGATCAGATGCTCGGGGGGGCAGGGCCAGCAATCTGTATGAACAAATTCTCCAGCTTTTTCTGATGTTCACTGAAATTTGAGGACCACTGCCCATCATATGTATCATCCTATCTTTCTAACTAGCCAGCCAAAGGAGAACATAGTTTTCTCCCCAGGTTCTTCCCAAGAAGCAACCTTTTGAATGGTCACACTATAGATTGAGGTTTAGATCATGCAGCTAACAAGAGGCAGACATGGTATCCAGACAAGCCACATAGAGGTCAACAATGTAAAGATCCATTCTAAGACCCCAGATTTGATTAACGCTGGTCCACTTGCTTTTACAATTCTCATCTTCCCTCTAAACTCAGAAACCCTGCCTAAGTGTATAGACTTGTCCCTGGTAAGTGATGGCTTAAGGTTACTATTTAGTGACACATATTGACTTGAGTTAAATCTCTGACTTTGATCATGTGCCTTCAATCTAGCACCTTGACCTTGTATTTGAGATCAGGTATCTTTTGTAAATGACTCCCCCATCCTCTTTATTTTATTGCTAATGACTGATTCATTCTCAAACGAGGCAGTAAGTTTAATTGATCATGGGTCCTCAATAAATATACATTAACCAAAGAATACAAACTGCCACTCTGCCAGCCAGATTTATTCTGAGTAAAAAAAGCCCACCAATATGTCCTTAGGCTTGCAATGCTGAAATGCACCAAGTTCTTAAAAACCCTAATTGTCAATTTTCAAATATGGAGTTTTGCACATGCAAATCTGAATCTGTCTTTCTTTGAAATATCAGAAATATGACAATGATTGGGTGTGCATGCCCACATGAGAACCACAGGCCAGGGCTGAAGAGGTGCTGCCATTAGTGTCAACTATAATTACTGACACCCAAGTTATACTTTCATATAGCAAAATAGAAAGTGATACTTTTATTTAACCTGAGTCTATCACAATTGGGCAAACAGATAGATCCAATAGCCATGCATTTTAAGAAAGATGCAGGAATTACTTTTTTTTGGAGAAGTACAAACTATTCCTATACATTTAATATGTTAGCAAAGTGTTTGCTTTGGGACACTATCACTAAAGACACTAGCATGGCAAAAAATAAAAAAGCCCTGCTTTTACATTGCCTGTCAGGACCCCCAGGTGTTTTTATTTGCAAACCCTATTTTATGGAGTAATTCTTTAAAGAGTTCATTTATAATTTATTATGGCACTGGTTTTTTTGTTTTTGTTTTTGTTTTTCTTTTTGGCACTGGTTCTTAACACTGGCTATATATTGATATCTCATAAGCATATTTAAATATAGTGATGCCAGAGATTCCATTTTAATTGTTGCCTGTTGTGGCCTGGAATTGTTAAACACTCTACCATCATGCTAAAGTGGACCAGGGTTAAGAATCATTCTACTGAATCACTCTACATGAGAAGAATGTAAAATGTGAGCTCGCAGGTTAGATTTAGAAGGTTTTCTTTTGTCTTTTTTTTTTTTTAAGATTTATTTATTTATGCATATAAGAGCTGGGGTACAGGCCAGAGATGTGGGGAGTGACAGGATTCACCAGAGACAAAGTAGGGAACGGAACAGGCAGAATGACTGAAATACACTGCTGAGGGGAGCAGCAGGCGAGACAGGAAAGGTCTGCTGTGCCATGTGGGTAGCTCCCTGGCAGGCCGGGGATCGGACTTGTGCTGCAGAGGCTGCGGATTGCTTCATAGTACGGTGCTTACCCCCTTGCACCACCAAAGAGGCCCAGATTTAGAAGTTTTAAAGGTAATATTGCTCTGAGTTCTCTCTTCCTTTAGGGCATAGTGCCTGTTCCTCTCAGTTGATTCTTTATATAATCAGGTTTTGCTAAAAATGTGTGGTAGAATTATTTTCATTGAAAATTGAAATGTGCAGTCATGGTTTATGTCTGATCAGCATTTTTTTTGAAATGTTCTAATTGCAAAGAAAACATGACAGTTCATGTAATAAATTTTCCTCATTCTGTATTTTAATAATGATAGTTTAATCCTTTCATTGGGTTTGATAGTTGTTGCTAAAAAGATACATTTGATTGTCATGGATCTACACACAGCTTTAAGTAAAGAGTCTCTGAAGCAGAAACACATAAGAAAAGCCCTCGCTTTGCTACTTAACTACTGTATCACCATAAACTTATTTGATTGGTTAGAGTTTAGAAGGTGGGAAAGAAACATTTGGCTGCTAAGATCAAATCATAATCCTACAGTCTAAATTCTGGACTGAACAGAAAATCCCTCAGATTTGTTAACTTTTCTGTAATAGGATCAGACTATCTCTCTCTTATACAAGTTCTTGCTAGCTATGAAGCAAAAAACTTGGATTGGCCTACAGGGCCTTCATTTATAACTGGTACCCTTCATCAGGGAATTCCTGCCAGAACTGAATGAGAAAACATCCTTATGGATGGTTTTTATTTTTTCTTTCATTCCCTTCCCTCAGTTTTCTAGTTTTATAAGTAATTGACAGAGATAGTCAATATAAAAAGTTTCCCATTATATATTTCTTAGTTTAACTGTAAGTTTCTTTTGTATCAAAAATCAAATAAATTTGGGAACAAGGTTACATAGAAATTCACTATTCTATTACCTGTGAATCATCTGAATAATTTTCAAATATAAGTGAAGAGAACCTTGAAGTACTGTTTAAGGCTATTTCAATATTCTTCTTATTGTACTGTTGTTACTGTCTGTAAAGTTCTTTTGGCACTACTATGAACCACAATCTAACACTTTATATATTACTCACTAGTTTGCTTTAAATGTTTTACTAAAATAAATGCTACTGTGTTAAACAATGATATGCATTTATAAGCCTAATAATTTTAGCTTTTCTTCATTTGGATTAATTTGAAAGACTAGAGTAGAATTACTGGATTGAGGTTATGGACACTTGTCAATACTAGCATGTTTGGTTTAGTTTGATGTGATTGACAGCAGCAACACATGTGACAATGGTGTCATGTCATCCTCATTGAGGGAACTCATTTTCCTCTTTCTTAGATTTTATTTTTACTTTTTTTCCCCTTGTTCTTTTATTTTGTTCCTAGTACAAGAGGTGTTTTGATCTCTCTTCTAGTTTTATGTTTATTGACCAACAAGCTCCTCTTTTGTGAATTTTATATTTGACTTGATTTATCCCTTTAGACTTCTAGTACATTTACATTTAGATTACCTTTTTCCTGAAAACTGACAAGTATTCAATTTTACTTTCTTTTATCATTTTCTTACTTTCATACTTATTTTTTAAATTAATTTTTGGGAAATTATCATAGTAAATTGAATGAAATGTACATTGAAATAAATTGCCCCCCCCAAACTGCCAGCCAGTCATTTATTTGAAACAATTTTATTAGGGTAAAGAACTATAGGTGCTTTGATAGTGGGTGTGGTGCACTGACACACATCTGAGGAGGTGTGAACTTATCCCCCTACATCATATACAGTGTTCTAAACCAGTGTCACCTCAATTTATATGGTCTACCTGTCTCCTTTCGTGGAAGCAGGCAGTGTATAGAATTTATAATTAGGTGTATTCTTTTTCCAAGTGCTAGAGCTTTCTTGGTTGAAAGTGTCATTTTAAGGATCAATTTTAAATTCACTTAAATATATATAATTTCAGCTTTCCCACTAGACAGATAGCTATTTACATTGGTTTTTATTTTCTAATTTTCATAAGAAATGCATATTCTTTTTGCAGATTACTTTTTAGATATTTCATACTTGTCTACTGCTATTATGAATTAATTCTTTTTTATTATCATTATTAAATTACTTTCTAGGAAGGTATTTGTTGCTGTTGAATTATTTGTCTTTCTTCACTGGAGACTTTTATTAAAAATTATTTCAAACTACTATGAATTTTCCATATTATAATAATAGTAGTGATTTATTAGGGTGAAAGACTACAATGGGTTTGCCAAAATTAAAAAAAAAGTAATATTATGCTAATGTTTTAGGTTTTATATAAATAGAAATGTTTTTAGCTAGGCAGAATTGCATACTAACAACATCAAGGAATTATCCTTGTATTTTTATTTTAGTGGTTTTATATATTTGTGTTAATGTTTATTAAATGTCCTTTTCTCATAGTAACACAATCCTACTGGTTTCTGTGAGCTTGCAATTTGAAATTCTGCCATTAATAAATTTACTAATATTGAACAAAATGGTCGGATTAATCCGAGTAGAGTCAGCTTGTTTTTTTTTTACCATTTTTTAAATCTAACTTTTCTAAAAATCTTTAGAAATTTTCCCATAAGTTACCATAGTTATATTTTAAGTTAAAGTTTTATGTAAATTTCTCCTTGAAAATATTTTGGATAACACTATTGTTCATATTTGAAAAATTTAATGTTTATGTAAGTTTCAACATATTCAAACATCTATTATCTTCCAAAATCAATGAAAATAATGTATACTTATAATCTATATGAATGTATTTATAATTGAGATATGTTTACCTAAAAAAGTCATTTTTTACTTTTAAAATATTGTCAATGCCTAAGGATAGAGGGTTATTTAAGATTTTTTCATCTTGAATCCAGGAGAACTGAGGGAAAGATTAATAAGTTTGTTTGTATCTAAGCATCAATTTGCAATTATTACATTTAACCTGTGTTTGTAGGAGAATGTTATCATCATAAGTATTTAATGATCAGTTATTTCATTAAAATGTTTATGCTAAAGGTAGTATTTAGCACCCTTAAATTAAAGGACCTAATCATTTTCTTTTCTAGGACCATTTGGAGATTAGGTAGGAATGGTTCTGGTTCAGAATAAAAACTATTTTACACTTCAGTAAACAAAGTAATGGGGGACTTTGACATAAACAGCACTGCTGTGCTCTGTAATAGAAGCTCAAAGATAGTCCATGAAACCATAGAAGCAGAAAACTACAGTAAACTTTTAACAAAAAGAAATACAGAGCAATGTTGCTTCTGGTTAAGACTGATAGCCAGTCTTCAGAGACATAAGATTATGAAGCTAATTCAAATACTTCACAATGTCTTCAAGTTTATCAGACTCTATTGTTTTAGTATCAAAGAACATCATAAGACTATCTGGGATTTTAACTGGCTATCAGAGTTTTCCATTGGGAAGGATCCTGCGCTTGCCCGGTCAATATTTGAAGGTGCGGCTATGGGTTCTAATTCACCATAGGAGCTACCTGAAGAAACGGGATTCCATGTGAAAAATTTAGACATACCCCTAATTGAAACTCGCTTTTAATCTTTCGGTGTGCATTGAATAGTTTAGCTTCTCCAGGTTATTTCTTTACAAAAGAGTTCATAATCTGTTCTATTGCCCATTTCCTTACATCTACAATATTTAGAACACACAGACTTTGAGTTGAATTTCATAAGTATTCTACTTTAGCATTATAACAATTTTCACTTGTTTCATGGAAATTACTAATGTAAATAGGCCCCAAATCTACAATAAGCATATCTCATGTTTTTTTCCCTAGAAGATATCAATGGAATCATTTCATTTTTTAATGCAAGCAAAATGGAAATGGATATGTCCTAACACATATTGTTACAGGCAAAATCATTTTAATTACTTAAAACATAAGTAAAGGGTACCAGCTCTTACTCTAACCACACACACTCAATACACTCAAAAATAAAGTATGCTTGCCAAGATCCACCACAATTCCATTTTTCTAATGCTGGATCTTCAGTTACTTTCTGATCTTACAATTTTGTTGTAATCCTGAAATAATATTCATATGAATAACACACTATTTAATAAGCAATTTAGGAAAAAGGCATCTTGAATATTGAACTCATTGTTTCCATTTTGATATTTGTAAATCAACAATAAAATTTAAAATTCATACTACATAGTCGATCATCAAAGCTGTTGCAGGGAAAGAAACAAAAGAACAGGATAGAATTCTAAGTCAAAGCGTGTTCATCTCTGAAACTAAATGAGGTAAGAATCAATACACAATAGCTACATGTCTTGTAACCCATCTTACATTATTATTTTCAGGTAGAGAGATACTTCCTCTAAAAAATAAACTGTCAGCAGAATTAACCAGGAATAAAACAAACCTGAGATAAGACATAATCTTGGAAATAATATTCTATGAAGAATAATTCAGTGATGGTATGTAATATAGTAGCCTGAAATGATCTACAGAAAGTAGTAAGATAAACAATTTTAAGGGGAGATCTGGGCAACATCTCTGGTTCTAACAATCGAAAATTCCCTGGAGGGACAAAGTATAAATTATCAGACTCTCCTAGCTGGAAAGAAATATCTGTTAATATTCAATTCCCGTTGCTCTAATTTCATAACCTCCAAACAAGTTTCCTATCTATAATTTGGCCACTAGAGTACATCTACTAATCCAAAGGGAGTGTCTTGCATAGTTAACTGATCCAACTATTGTGTTAAATGTTGGTCCCAATGTAAATTAATGAGTGGGCATTAAAACTTATAAATCAGTCTCTTGTGACTTTAGCTATTAGGAATCTATCTTTCAACTACATCACCTCCAGTGGACCAGACATTCTCCCAGATATCAAGTGTAGTATAAAATCCTGAATAACATTCTTTTTATTTTTTCAGTAAACAGAATTTTATTATGAGGTATCTTCTAGAAATGTAAGTGCTCTTTTTTATCACAATGAGAATCATTCTCAAAACAAATATTCTCTAAGATACCAAAGTACTCAAGTTTTTTTGGATAGTATACTTAAATACTCTTGAAGTGACAAAGCCTAAGATAAGCAAGCAACAAGTCAAAAATGCCACAACTCAAACTTCTAACATGTCATATGGTATCATTGGATCTGAAATGAAAAAGACTGAAAACATTCAAGTGGAATGATCTCTAACCTATAAATTACACTAGTGTGGCCAAGCTAATGCCTGCAATCCATGGAAGATGACAGACCATGAGTAAGTCCTGTCCTCCACGACTGCTTTTTCAAAGTTTAAAAATTAATTGACCCACTACTTTAGAGGGTCAGGAGGGGCGATACGTATGGACTGGGTGGCTCTACAAGTAGATAAAATAGCTTAGGCTATTTCTCTTCATCACAAAATTCCATATATTAAGGATTTAATGCAAAATTGGGTGGGGGGGAATCTGGAAACGTTCTCTTTTTTTCCTCAGCAAGTAATTTCTACAAAGGGTCTCCAAAATCTTGACTAGAGGTGTCGTACTCTGCAACAAAATGCTTCAGTTCTTCAACAAACCACTTACCTATTTCATGTAAATTCTGTCTCAATGCAAATTGTATGGACTTTTCTAACAAAGGATCTTTTTCAATCAGCATTTTCACAACCATCCCGAAAGTTTCACAGTCTTGTCGGTAAACCTGTTCAATCTCTTTGGTTTTTTGATGCTATTGCTTTAGAACGAATGGTTAGCTGACTGTCTTCAAATAATTCTATGCCATCTGTTCATTGGACTCAGTTTCTTCTGGCTGGTCAATGAACAATGGTGCCATGGAGACTGACTCATACTCAGAAATTTCAGGTAAGGCTCCCTCATCCACCTTCTCCAGTTTTTCAGCAGCCCACTTGCTTGCAGCCTCAGCAAGTTCCTTCTCAGTTAGCCTACTGGGTTTGTCTAACACCTTTGATGAAGGAACTGCTGAAGAACTTGAAGGTGAAATGTCTCTCGACGTTTTCAATGACTGAACAGAGCTTTCTTCACTTCTATGTTGAGACTTGTGAAAAGGGAATGATTTACTTCTTTCTGGAGAGTAGCTTCTACTGCTGACACTGGAGCCAGATCTGCTATGTGGAGAATCCTTTCATCCTACAGGTGATTCTCTGAAAAAAGGAGTCTTTTATAAGGAGACCATTCCCTAACATAATGGGAAGAGTAGAAGTTTTTCTTCTGAAGCCATCTTTTATATCCCTGTAATCAGGCTTTTGGCTGGCAGAATGATCATCTCTTGTCCACCTATAGCCAGATTCATCTCCTCTGTGAGGTGGACCACTTCTTCAATCATAAGAAAAACCACTCCTCATCATGGTCTCGGTAATGAACAAGATTATACTATCTACTGTAGCTTCCTTCACCAAGTCTGCCTAGTGGTGGTGTTTTCTTTGGCACAATATTAACTACTCTATGGTAGCCATCACTGGGATGACTTCAAGGAGGTACTCATTCTCTTGGAAATCTTTCTAATCATACTGTCCCTCAGACCACATTACATCTCTTCTGTGAACCATGACTCTGGGCCATGGGGAGACCCCATAAAGGTAGTTGTCTGCTTGTCGCCATGCTTCCGGCCCCTGAATAACATTCTTTACTAAAATTTAATCACCAAGAAAGGGTCACATAAAACAGCTTAATATATTTACCTTTATTATAGAGCAAGTCAAATAAAAGATAAAATACTTAAAACAGTTTCTAAGCCACTATTATTAAATTCTCAATCTTTTCCCAAACTGTTTTATTCTTAACAATTCTTAGAAAAATTATTCCAGAATTGTGGTGAGTAAAATCACACTTTTCTTTCTTCATCTCTTTTTCCTTACACACATTTTTGGAGAGTGACTTTAAATAAGACCATACACACACACAAAAGAAAACAATCTGGGCCTCCCCGGTGGCCCAGCGGTTGAGTGCTAGGTTGCAAAGCTACCCGCAGCCTCTGCAGCACCAGTTCAATCCCCGGCTGCTCCACGGCCACTGGAGGAGGGTCCCGCATGGCATGCAGACCTCTCCT
Source organism: Talpa occidentalis (assembly GCF_014898055.3). Taxonomy (NCBI): domain Eukaryota; kingdom Metazoa; phylum Chordata; class Mammalia; order Eulipotyphla; family Talpidae; genus Talpa; species Talpa occidentalis. Next base: position 29,437,843 of record NW_023605083.1, read on the forward strand.
GCTGCCCGCTGCTCCCCTCAGCAGTGTACTTCGGTCCTTCTGCCTGCTCTGCTCCCCGCTCTGGCTCTGGTGAATTCTCTCACCCTCCCACACTTCTGACTGTACCCAGTGTTTGTATAAATAAATAAATAATTAAGTCTTTAAAAATAAATAAATAAAACAATCTACTATCATTCCAATTATTTATTTCAAGTCTATTCTTGCAGAAACAAAAATTTGTGTATAATTAGCTATAGTGAAATCCAACTGTTGCTACTAAGTATATTTTTCTATAACCCCATCTTTTTTTTCCAACATTAAAACTCTCTAGAACATTAGAACTATTTCAATATTAGAAAAACATGTTCTTCAAGAACACATTTATTTTGTAGAAAATACATGTATTTAGGTACAAAGATCTCTACCTCCTGGTAGTTTTAAATGTACTGTCTCTTCAATACAGTGTGGTATTGGTAAAGAATAGACAGAGATCAATGAACTAGAGTCCAGAGACAGACAAATATAGTCAACCCATCTTCAACAATGGGACGAAGACTATACGGTGGAGGAAAAAACCCTTTGACAAATGGTGCTAGAACAATTGGACATCCATGTGCAAAAAATATTAATCTGGACATAGATTTTATGCCTATACCAAGGGATAATTCTACATGGATCATAGGCCTAAATGTAAAATGCTAAACAATAAAAAGCAAGGAAATAACAGACTATCTAGATGATCTTAAGCTTGGCAGTGACCTTTTAGACACACCATCAAAGGCACAATCTATAAGAGAAATAATACATGAAAAGCAGGAGTCTGAGGGAAAATATTTGCAAAAACATATCCAGTAAAAGGCTATCAGCCAAAATATATAAAGTTCTCTTAAAATTCAACAATAAGAAAACCTCATCTAAAAATGCACCAAAATGCTGGGAAAACTGGGTCGCTACATGCAAAAGAATGAAGCTTGACCACTACCTCACACCATACACAAAAATCAACTCAAAATGGATTAAAGAACTAGACATAAGACCTGAAACCATAAAATACATAGAAGGAAATATAGGCGAAACACTACGGGATTTGCACATCAAAGACATCTTTACAGACACATCACCCAAAGCAGTGATAGTGAAGAGAAAGATAAACAGCTGGGACTACATCAAATTAAAGAGCTTCTGCACAGCAAAAGAGACAATAACAAAAACAAAGAGAAACCCCACCAACTGGGAGAACATTTTTGCACCCAACACTAATGATAAAGGACTGATCACAAAAATCTGCAAAGAGCTGATGAGACTCAGCAACAACAAAGAATATAATCCAGTCAAAAAATGGGCAGAAGAGCTAAAAAGAAACTTCTCTGAAGAGGAAATGAAAATGGCCAACAGACATATGAAAAAATGTTCAACATCACTTGTAATCAGGGAAATGCAAATCAAAACTACCATGAGATACCATCTCACACCAGTGAGAATGGCACATATTAAAAAAACTAGCAACAACAAATGTTGGCGAGGATGTGGAGAAAAAGGAACTCTTGTGCACTGTTGGTGGGAGTGCAAACTGGTCCAACCACTATGGAGAGCTGTGTGGAGATTTCTGGACCTACTAAACATAGAGCTTCCATATGATCCAGCAATTCCACTCCTAGGTATTTACCCAAAGGACACAGAAACATCAATTCCAAAGAGCACCTGCACTCCTATGTTTATAGCAGCACTGTTTACAATAGCTAAGCTTTGGAAACAACCCAAATGCCCAAAAATAGATGACTGGATCAAGAAGATGTGGTACATATATACCATGGAATATTACTCAGCATTCAAAAAAGATAAACACATGCAATTTGCAGCAACATGGATGGCACTGGAAGGGATCATGCTCAGCGAAATAAGCCAAAAAGAAAAAGAAAAATACCGGATGGTCTCACTCATAGCAGGAATCTAGAAAACTTAAATAAGGGACCAGGAAAATGAATATTAGAAAGTGAAAATCAAAATCAACTAAAAACTATGAACCAGAGACACTTTTTGGGGGGTGGGGGGCGGGAGGGGAAGGATTGGGGTCAGAATGGGGCGTTTGCAATTGTATGGGGGAATATAAAAATAAAATTTAATATTTAAAAAATAAATAAATAAATAAATAAATCTTTGAAAAAAAAAAAAAGTATGAAATGTGTTACAGAAGATTGAATTGAGCACATTTGAAACTTGAAGCAGAGTTATGTTATCTGCAGTAATAATGCTTGGAGGGGTGCATAAGCTCTTTATCTGGCTTGTTTTAGATGAAAATATTTAATAATTTAAGAATTCATAGAAAAAAAAAAAATGCACCAAAAATCTGGATATCTCATCAAAGAAGATATAAACATGACACATAAGTATATGTAAAGATGCCATATGTCATAAAACAGGAAATTATAAAGGAAAACAATGAGATGTGCATACATAAGAATGGTCAAAATCCAACAGACACATAGCGATAAATGTTAGTGAGATGTGGACTAACAGGAATTTTCATTCACTGTTGGTGAGAATGTAAAATATTACAGTCACTTTGAAGGATAGTTTGGCAACTTCTTAACAAACTAAATATAATCTTATCACAGAATTACAGTCTAGCAATTATGCTCATTGGCATTTGCCAAAAGAGTTGAAAACTTAGGTCCACACAACCCAACTTGAACACATTTATAGCAGCTTTATTCATGATTACCAAAGCTTGGAAGTAACAAAGATGACCTTCAATAGTTGACTGGATATACCGTGGTACATTCTGATGATGAAACATTATTCAGTATAAAAAAGGAAATGAGTTACCAAACCATGAGAAAAGACTTAGAGGAACCTTAAATGTATATTTAGACTGAGAAAAATCCAGTCTAAAAAGACTATAAGCTGAGTGATTCCAAATATGTGACATTCTGATAAAGGCAAAGCTATGCAGACAGAAAAAAGATCAGTAACTTCCAGATTGCCAGGGGCTAGAGAAACGGAGATGAATAGGCAAAGCACAGGGTTTCAGTGCAGTGAAACTATTCTGTGTAATACCAGAATGGTGGATACATATGGCTATATATTTGTTGGAATCCACAGAGGCATAGCACCCAGAATGATCCCGAATATAAGCAAACAACTTTGGGTGATAATGGCATGTCAATGTAACAACTGTAACAAATGCACCTCTCTGGATAGGATGTTTTGAGTGGAGTAAGCTTGCATGTGTGGGGAAAGAAGTATATAGGAATGTGGAAATGCTCTGTTCAATATTTCTGTCAACCTAAAGCTGCTCTTAATGAGTCTATTTAAAAGAAATAAAACATTTTATGGGCCTCCCTGGTGGCGCAGCGGTTGAGCGAGGGGCTGCGAAGCTGCCCGCAGCCTCTGCAGCGCCCATTTGATCCCCAGCTGCTCCCGGGGCCACCGGAGGAGGATCCCACATGGCGCGCAGATCTCTCCTGCCACCCGCTGCTCCCCTCAGCAGTGTACTTCGGTCCTTCTGCCTGCTCTGCTCCCTGCTCCGGCTCTGGTGAATTCTCTCACCCTCCCTCACTTCTGACTGTACCCAGTGCTTGTATAAATAAATTAATATATCTTTTTAAAAAAATAAATAAAAGAAAGAAAACATTTTAAATAAGAAATGAAGAGGTAATATCTTTACTTTTGACATAATCTAAGTCATTGCTTACTGATATGAATACCCAAATCTAGTACTTTTTTTTTTTTAAGATTTATTTATTTATACAAGCACTGGGTACAGTCAAAAGCACGGAGGGTGAGAGGGTTCACCAGAGCCAGATCTGGGAACAGAACAGGCAGACTGATGAAATACACTGCTGAGGGGAGCAGCGGGCAGCATGAGAGGTCTGCCCACCATGTGGGACCCTCACCCGTGGCCGGGGATCGAACCGGCGCTGCAGAGGCTGCTGGCAGCCTAGCGCTCAACCGCTGGGCCACCGGGGGAGGCCCTCCAAACCTAGTACTTTAACAGCTTTTAAAGAATGAACTGATATTTGATAGCTGTTTCCTGAATTTCTGAATGACCCATGTGGTTCTTTAGACAAGGGTAATTCTATATCAAAGTATAAGAAAGTAGATCACAGCAAATGCATTAAGATATTATTCATATTTGATTTCAAATTATTTAACTGACTGATATGATTGTTTTTACAAGTAAGTAACATCATATTTTAATCTGTGAGACACATGCCTTATGTAAATTCTAGTGTGTCTTTTCTTGATATATCAGTGGAAATTTTTTGTTGCATAACTTTTCCAGTTATTTTTCCTGTTGCTATGATAACATGATATTTAAGTCTACAGTCACTACCTGATATCTACTGACTTTATCTAAACAGAAAGAGCACCAAATCAATTAACTTGCAACAATGGCAAGTTCCATGTAGCCAGAAGGATTTTTTGTTTCCTCGCTGGTCACTTGAAAATACTTCTAAAATCTTTTGCTTTTCTATTTCATCAAGAAGCCTTATTTATTTTCATGGTTGTAGATATTGGAAGAATATAATGAAACAGAAAAAATATATCAGCAATAAACCAGAAGTCCCCAGGCTACCACTGTTAACATTTCTGCAATTTTGTTTAAAATTTTTATGCATTTTCATCATTAAGAAAATATCATATCCCTAGATCCCCATCTTGTTTTTAAAATAGTATTGTAAAGTTTGTCACATCATTATAAATTCCCTAGTAACATCACTGTTAATAGCTAAGGACATTAGATGAGATACAATAATTTACTTAACCATTTTCCTATTACTGGGCATTATAATGTAGCAACGACTTTTCATTATAAATCCTTTCTACTCCTTACAGGTGCTTTCCAAATTGTGCCATATGTTTTGAAGATAATTTGAGTGAATTGTGATAAATAACAACATAATTGCTTTTATAGTGTATTTATGAAATAAAAATAACATAGTTCTATATTATTTTTATTAAGCCTATTTTCCACATATTTCTACCTTTCTTTTTTTTAGGGGGGAATATATTTTTATTTTTAAATTATTTATATTTTACATCATTGTTCATTTTTAAACAATATCTGCTTACCCCCCTCTCAGATATAGTCCCTATAGAATTTCCTTCACCTTTCTTATTCCTCAACACATAAGATTTTTCCCCTTTTCAGTAGCCTGTGTGCTAATTCCATCTGTTATCTAATTTCAACCACATTCCACATTACTAGTGTTTTTTCAAAAGCAAGAAAAATGACTTGGTTGCACATTTTACCCTCTTAGCCCCTTACAAGTGATAGGAAGAGAGGAATAAAGAGGGACGCAGGAGAACTGAGATCAATTTCACACAGGAAGGTAAGACAGGAAAGATCCAAGGTGAAGTTTGACTGTGTCCCTCAACACACAGAGAGTATGGCAGATTCAGTCCACCTGCTCCCTGAAGAAGCTCATGAATTGGAAGGAGGCCTTAAAGTTAGAGCAGTGAACAGACCACCCAACCCAAAGAACAAGAAAGCCCCCATAATTTGGAGCCTTTTCTGGGTACCCTAGGAATCTGTGGGGAGGCCCTGTAAACTTGTCAGTGTCAGTGGTTTGGAGGGACTTAATCTGCTCTTTCTTTTATGCACATAATGGGGAGAAAACACACAGATGGGTCGCAGGGTTCAGGGAGGCATCATATAAGCAAAGGTAAGAGCAAAGATTTGGGATCAGGTATACAATTGTCTGTTTTTGTTTTGTTGTGCTGTGTTTTATATTGTCATTATTTTTTCCCCTGATGTCTTATTTGGTTCCCCTATATTCCTCCTGTAATTATAAATGAGAGACATACTGCAGGGGAGGAGGAGGGAGAGGGGTCGGAGGGAGGGAGGGAGGAGCACTGAGGTGATGGTACATTGGTGAAGGAAATTCTATGGGGACTACACCTGGGGGTGGGGGGAAGCAAATATTGTTTAAAAATGAACAATGATGTAAAAAATATATAAATAAAAGATTTGGACTTGTGTTATGTGAGCTCAAGGCAGGCTACGACACTTAGGGTATGCTTGACTTTGTTCTTAGTCATTCTATGTCTCAATTTACTCTCGTAGATAACAGCTAATTTAAAAAGTTAAGGGCAACTTGTGCAAAGCATGAAACAATGCATCTGGTACACAGTAGGTGTTTAACAAGCATTAATTGCCTTCCCTTCCTTCTGGTGACTTCTACTTCCTTCAGTCTTGCTTTCTCCTCTATACACAAGGAAAAGTACTATCAAAGGGACTCTGGATTCTCCTTACGTTGTCTGCCTACTTTAGGAGGTAGGATGAGTATTGCAGAAGGAGATACAGAATAAATGACCAAATGATCCTACTACATAATTTAGTTATTTACTGGATATAAAACAAGTATTGTTTTTATAAAACCAATGTAGTGGCTGGCATTTTTCACACTTCCTATATATACATTTTAAGCTGAGGAATTTCCCATGACATGCAAAATTATCTTCCCACTCAGTCTGATCCCTGCTTTATTCACCTGTCACCAATATTATAGTTTGAGCTCTAACTATAATTAATTTTCAAACTGCAATTAAGATTATCAAATCCAGTTATACTTGCAGCTGTCTATTAGATTCACTTGAATATTAATTTTACACAGTTCCTTATTAAATTTAAATAAGAAAAATACAGTTTAAAAGTATTCTGTAAAAATTAAAACATTTAATTAACTAGAATAAAGAGTTTTATACAGCAATGTTTTTAAAAGATTTTTAACATATAATCTGCCTTTCCTTATCAGCTAAGTTGTGTGGAAACTAGAGCTTTTATTTTGCTAATATGAAATCTAGGCCTCCTACTGAGCTTCACTTACTCTGGTTTAATCTGTTTAAGTCAATAACATTTTTCTGAGAAGACAGTTGGTCTACAGTTAGTGCCATTATCCTATAGATCCTAAACACAGCCTAAGCAAGAAACTCCAGATTTAAAACTCTGTTAAACTGACACTACTTTACCTTAGTAGTTGTCAACTAATTCTCATCAATGTTTGCTATAGAACTTCAAGTACCTAAATAATGGAGTTGCATCTGCTACCCAGATTGAGAAACAGATGACAGAACAGTCCATCAGTGTAATTAGTTTATGAAAATATTAAATTAACAAAGAGGATAGCTCTTTATGTGCAAAGTGTGACAGTTATCCCAATGTCTACTTTTCTTTCTGTTAATTTTTTTTCATTTGATAATTCTTATGTTGCAAACCACACCAACACTCTACAAAGCATGCCCACTACTTTAATCTTCCACTACCTTTGTTTTAGTCCCTAACTATTGTAGTACCTGCCCCATAGAGCAGGTAGAATAATGGCCTGCCAAAGCTGTCTATACCCAAATCCTTGGATCTCATGGCTATGTTACCTTCCATTACAAAAGGGACTTTGCAGATATAGTTAAAGATGAAGACCTTAAGAAGTGGAGATTCTCCTGGATAATGTGGAGCATCCAACCTAATTAACACAAGTCTTTAAAATGACTTAAATGACTTCGCTGAGGGAGGTAACTGTCAGAGAGGGTCACAGCGAGAGGCAACCTGTTGACTTTGAAGATGGTGAAGGAGGAAGAAGGAGATCAAAAATGCAGGGCAGATCACTAGAAGCTGAAAAGGACAAGGAAATGGGTCATTCCCTGGAACCTCCATAAATGAACTATTGTCTTGCTGACACCTTGATTTTAGCCCACTGAGCCCCACATCAAACGTCTGACCTAAGAACACTAAATTAACACATATTTTATTGTTTGAAGCCAACTAAAGTTGTGGGCATTCATTATGGCAACAATTGAAAGTGATTCAACCCACATGAATTAATCTTAACGTAAAGAAAAAAAATCTATGGATCAACTGACTACAGCAATTACTCTTCATCCATGCAGGGTTCATTACAAGACACCCAATGGATTCCTAATCCAGATAGCACAAAACCCTACAATACCATGTTATATCCTGTACACACACACCTAAGATAAAGTTTAATTTATAAATTAGGCACAACGAGAGATTAACAACAACAACCAGGATTCAAATAAGTCAATTACAATATACTGTAATTAGTTATATGAATATGTTCTCTCACTCTCTCAAAATATCTTATTGTATATATTATTTTTATACTATTTGAGGACAGCCAAAACCTTGGAAAACAAAACTGCAGATGAAGGATTCCACTGGATCATGCTTTTCAGATGGCGATGTCATCACAACCCTACAAAATCACCTTCGAAAGCATTTTTTCTATTAATTTATAATACTGAATCCTTCATTTGGAGGGGGAGACATGGGAGATTTTGAGTTTATATATAAGCTATATTCTCTACTTTTTGCATTTTGTCATTCTATTTTGCTCTGTATACTAGAAGATGTCAAGGACACATACAGACAGCCAGCATGCATTTCTGACCTATCCTATGACATTTGCATTGTAGCAAGCAAGTGAATGCTGAGGTGGAAGTCTCAAAATATGAATGCGAAGAAAAAAGATGAATCAATTATTTCTACTGAAAAAGGAATCATTACCATTTGGCCAGAATGATAACAGTGTCTTTTGAATAAAAAAGGATGACTGATGACTGATAAATAAAACCAATTTTTATATTTTCTATAGGATCAAGAAAAGTATTCAAATTATACAATAGCAAAAAAACCCCTATCATTTCTAGTTACATTTTAACTGCTCTTTTCATTCAATGTTTCACCTAATGAAATACTTTCTTTTTTAAAGAAAGTACAAAAAGTTATCAGAAAAAGCATTCATCATGTTTGTTAAATTTTAGCGTTTATATGACTAAATTTTTGCAACAAACCACTGTCTTCTAAATACATCCTAGAAACCTGCTGTAGAATTTTGGACTTTAACATTTAAAGTACACTGGGAAAAAAGTCAGCCCTGTAAGTAATATCCATTAATATTGATTTTGTGTTAATTCAGAAGCGTATTTTATCATTCAATTCTGTTATTAAATAGTTGTTGAAATCAGAGGTTTTAAAATATGAGATATTTTACCACAGAGGCTTAAATCCAAATATAAGCATGCTCCATTAATATATCACTATTTTTGACAAATGATTTGTTATTTATCTAAATGTTTGAATTGTTATTAATTTGGACAGGACTTCTATAACTCTACGTTGAGATTTTAGTGTATGTATTGAAATGGTAAGTTTATTTTTTCCCCAGAAACTGTGTTCATAACACATACCACTCTCCTTTAAGCAACAAGTATGTTAATATTTCACAACACCTTTCTCTCACCAGATTAGGTTTTGAGGGAAGATACAATCTGATAAAATGGCAGTTTTTGAGTATTAGCAATCTTGTAACCATACCAACTAGACCTAATGCTAGGTGCAGAAATAACTATTACAAGATCTATTGTCTCTTGCCTTCCGTCCCCTCACCTGTAACCTAAGATAGTCATTGACGGGAGAGTTGGAGGGATATTAAAGTTAATTCCTTTTCTTCTTGAGTCACTTAGTGTTTGTAAAATAATTTACTGAGGGCCTCCCTGGTGGTGCAAGGGGTTATGACTCAACCTATGAAGCTATGTGCAGCCACTGCAGCATGAGTTTGATCCCAAGCCAGGGAGTAGCCCACATGGTGCTGCAGACCTCTCCTGACTCGCCTGCTGCTCCCCTTAGCAGTGTACTTCAGTTCATCTGCCTATTCTGTTCGGCACTCTGTCTCTGATGAATTCTCTCACCCCCCACACCTCTGGCCTGTACCCCAGTCCTTGTATGCATAAATAAATAAATCTTAAATAAAATTAAATAAAATAATTTACTGAAGTATAACTGACATGAAATAAACTTTACATTTTTAAAGTATGCAATTTGATTCATTTTGACATTTAAAATCTCCACAATCAAAATGATTGTTTACATCATCTCCTAAAGTTTCCCCTAACTCTTGATATTCCAAAAAGCCATCTCCAGCCCCACCATTCCAATGCTGTTTTCAGTTACTATAAATTTGCATGTTCTAAAATCTTAAATAAAACCATACCGGTATATATTTCTTTTTCTGCCTGACTTCTTTCACTCAGCATAATGATTTTGAGACCAATCTGTTTTATTGCTTATCTCAATGAGCTTATATTAAGAGTTCTTTTTTTTGAGTAGTAATACTGAAGTTACTTTTTAAATTTATATACTGAAGCATATAACTGACATGAATTAATAAACTATCAAAAATAACCTCAAGATTTATTGGTCATTCTTTACAAAGTATGCATTGGATTGATATCATAAATGGTTATGAGGATTCACATTTTGACATCCACCATTCAAAAAAGGATTATCACTCCCTGACCTAAAAGACATCTAAGGAATGGCGATTGTTCTACATCATCAGCTGGTACTACTCAAAGTTCTCCTCCCATAACTCTTGCATATGGGTCTGATAACAAAAACTCATAAGAGCCTCTACACAATAAAAAAAATAAATCTCCAGAAGCAGCCCCTATGAAGAGGAAATTTTGAGAGGGCAAGAACTCAATCATTACTGTGATGCTTGAAATGTCAAAATCCTAGTATGAGAAGACAGTTACTAATTAAATTTGTTGGCATGTTCTAAGTGCAAACTGGTCCAACCACTTGAAATAACTAAACATAGAGCATGACCAGCAATTCCACTCCTAGTATATAATTTCTTATTTATAGCTGTTTACAATAGCTAAGCTTTGGAAACAACCCAAATGCCCAAAATAGATGACTTCAAGAAGATCACCATCAGCATTCAAAAAAGATAAACACATGCAATTTTGGCACTGACCAATAAGCTACCGGATTCTTCATAGCAGGAATCTAGAAACTTATAAGGGACTCAATGAACCAGAGACACTTTTTGGGCGGGATGGCCCAGATTACAAAAAAAAAAAAAAAAAAAGAGTTCTTTTTTTTGAGTAGTAATACTGAAGTTACTTTTTAAATTTATATAATGAACCCTCAATGGGGAAATTAATGAGCAGGGATTTATAGTTATCTCTGTAGCCAAATGGTCCATGTAACTTGCAAGACAGTATTGTATTAATATTACTATCAAAAATGTTAACCTCAAGGAGTTATTGTGTGGTGATGAATGGACACTAGGCTTTTTGGTGACAAATAAGTAGTATATACAGATATTGATTCATGAGTCTATACATTGAGAACCTACATGATATCATAAATGAAGTTATTAGAGGAAGAGCGAAGAGCCAACAAATATCATCCTGAATGAAATCCACCTCCTGAAGTCTTTCCAGCCTCCACCCAATCTTCACATCTAGGAGATCTCAGGCACCAAGGATTATCACTTCCAGCATGCCAGAAGCCTGACTTCCTGAACAGCGAGACTTCTAGGAACTAGGGGTGAAGCTGAGTGTTCAGGTTATTCTTAAAAGATTGAAGACAGGTGGACCTAACTCTCTTGCTATTCCAGCTTTGACTTGCACCCTGGTACTGTGGGTAGGACAGATGGTATCTAACCTCGTGCTGGCCAATTATTCATTCTCTCTCTACCTCCTCCATTTTCTCAGTCCCCTTGTAAGTAAACCTCTTTTTTATTTTATTTTCTCTCTGCATGTCTGCCTTTGGGTCTCGTCCTGAGTAACTTGTAGGTGAGAACTCATAAGCCAGAGCTTACCCTCTACATAGTTACTTCAATAAAAAAAATTTTAAATTCGACCTCAGATATTTCACTACTGTGGCAACAAGCAAACAGCCCTTAGCAAATGGTTATTATTGTATGAAAAGGGAGGAAATTTTGAGAGGGCAAGAACACTAAGTCCTCCGTGCAATCATTACTATTTCCTGTGATGCTTGAAAAGGGGGAGCAACAAAATCCTAGTATGAGAAGACTTTCTATTGTGAACTTCATTCTTTTAAGGCACTGTAATTAGAACACATGAACAAAGAGAAGTTAAAATGCAACTTCCAATACAGCTGCTGGAAGATAGGGATTTGAGAAGGGGGTCAGGAGTTTATACTGGACCAAAGTCATTCCAGAAGTTATCACTGGTCTTCCCAACTGTCTTAAAGATTTATTAAAAATGGGCAGCAGCATAGAATGAAGCTAATTTTATCATTTTATCTCCTGTAATTTTTTGTTGCAAACTTATAATTTATAAATATTTTATAGCATATATATAATTTTATATTTATATAAATTATGACTTACAATAGTAATTAAAAAGAAAACCAAATATATTTTCTATGTTCTAAGCACTGAGAGCTTGCTCAGGAAACAATTCTGTGCTTATCAGAAGTCTCCACAAATGAATCAGGCCAATAGACCAGTCTGAAAATATCAGTATTTGGGTCCAAAACCAAGCAGGGAAGGCCTTTTCCAATCAATATCCTCTTTATTCTTTACTTTTGTTCCTTCATTGCTCCTGCCCAGCAGAATCCAACCCTGGCCATTTCATCCCTCCTTTTAAGGTTTAACTTCTTCAACTCAGTATATAAATGATAAAGTTTTTCTCTACTCAACAGTCAGCCCTTAATTTTTCCTCTTTCCAACAATCTCATCCACTCCCACGCCTTTAATTTTCACCTATACATGACAACTCATATATCCCCAGCCCAGATCTCCCTTCCATAGTTCTAGACTTAGATATTCACCAGTTTGCAAAATTCTTTTGAATGTTCCAAAGCCATACCAAAATCAACATGCCAAAAATAAACTTGTGATTTTTTTCCCCAGACAAGAGTTTCTCCTTTAATTCCTTATCAACGAATGAGTCACACACCTAGGAACCATCCCTGACATCCTCCTCTGTCTCCCTCCATGTTTAATTATCCTCAATTTATGTTGTCTTACTTTTTAAACATAGCAAGTATCTTCAATTGGTCCATTTGTATTCATTTCATCGTCTTCTATCCTGATCTAAATTGTTATCATGGGCAACTGCAATAATTCCTTAACAAATCAACACATACTTCTTCCAGCTTCCTGTGTTCAGTCTCTGTAATTCAGCCATAGGGATCTTTCAAAACACCAACCAGCTCCTCTTCATATCTGAAATTCAACCACCAAAAGTTGTCATTCTACCTACTTACTATCCCTTGAATCTATCCATGGTTCTCCACCTCCATTGCCACTGTAGACCATATCACATCATACTTTCTTGCATAAATTATAACAAAAGCTCTGAAAATGGCTTCCCCACTTCATTTTTGTCTCTCTAATGTTTTACAAGTGAATCCAAAGTGATTGTTCTAAAACTAAACATTATACCTCTACCTTGCTTAAACTGCTCAGTTGAAATTGTGTAGATAGAAAAATCAGTAACGTGAAGATATAAATATATATATAAATGTCACTTCCAAATTATATGAGGCATTCATATCTCACTCCTAGAATGTGTTAAAACAGACAATAATGAACAGAGCTAACAATATTATGCATTTGCTAACAAGATGAAAAGTATATTACAAAAATATTTCATCAATTAAATTGATAATACTAACTGAAAGTACTTTCTGATAAATACAATTTACTAGGTGTGGGAGATTAAAAGTACTTAGGAGTTGGTGAGGGGTTTGAGCTGAGGCTGTCATCTGAAAAGAGCAAAGTTCTTTTTCAGAAAATGTTTATTCAACAGCTAGCAAATGCACATTAAATTGGTGAGCAACTTTTAGCACATACAGAATTGTAAGAAGTAGACTTACTCTGAAAATACTCATTATCTAATATGAGGAGATGCGATAACAGATGAGAAAAAAGTTCAAAAGCATGCAACTAGAAGATGTCAAAACAAGAGTAAAATGAGATTATGGGAAAGAGATAAATATGTACATTAAAACTTTGTAGGAAATGAAAAGCAGGAGAACTGATCTTTTATTAAGAAAGTGTATATGGGGCCTCCCCCGTGGCGCAGCGGTTGAGCGCTGGGTTGCGAAGCTGCCCGCGGCCTCTGCGGCGCCGGTTCAATCCCCAGCTGCTCCCCGGCCACTGGAGGAGGGTCCCACATGGCGCGCAGACCTCTCCTGCCACCCACTGCTCCCCTCAGCAGTGTACTTCGGTCCTTCTGCCTGTTCTGCTCCCTGCTCTGGCTCTGGTGAATTCTCTCACCCTCCCGCGCTTCTGACTGTACCCAGTGCTTGTATAAACAAAAAAAAAAAATAAAATAAATAAATAAAACATGCCTCTATTAAAAAAAAAAAAAAGAAAGTGTATATGAAGAAGCTTAAGGGTTGAGGCAGGAGCTCTGACTTATGGAAACTTTTATCAATAATTTTTTATTGTACAGACATTTTGGATTTTTTGTGATTATGGTGATGATTAGTGTTGTGCCAAAATATTTAATCTAGTCTCAGATACCATTATGTGACTAGCATGAGTCTTAACTCTGTAAACACTTTCAATCTTTAAAATCTGTTCTCATCATTTGACCACAAGTCATCTTAGAGGTCAAAATAGAACTCACTGCCATGTGAAATGAATGACTTGTGAATTTTGCACAGATAATTCACATATGGACAAACTGTCCAAATAATTTATTCAATCAGATGATTAAATCAGAGTATTTGAGATGAATTAATATTCAAAATATTTCTTGTATTATTGCAGTACTCTTAAATAATATTCATTACACACATTCACATGTAACTAGCTACTCAATATATTATTCCAGAAATGGTATCTCAGCCAGTCACATTGCCTGCGGTTACAGCAGAGTTAGACTATACTAACCTGTTCTATATGAGTGAGGTAGTTACAAGAAAATGTCAAGTCCTGTCTCCTAAGCAACATTTTGGGAGCAAGTATGAGTGAGTTAGGTTTTTCCAATTTATAGTTTATGAGGTCAATGGAGACCACTAGAAAAACAAATCATATTAGAGAGCTATCTAGCCAATGATTTCATGTAAAAGCAGCATATTACTGTATAAAAGACTTTTTTGTTTATTTTTGTCCTGATCTCTAAGTTCTAATACATTTTCGAAATTATAGGTTTTCCAGTTAAGCAATTCTTTAAAGACCCCAGCATTTCTCAAAGAAAAAATTTAGTTTTTTAAGGTAAACTATATATTAGGTATATTACCTTGATAAAAAGAAATGGTGAGATCACGTTAATGGTAATAGCTGAGCTAATAAAATGTATTTGCTGATCAAAAAGATCATTCATTTTTATTCACTGTTTTGTAATTTTTATTCACTGTTTCCTAAGTTGGAGTTTGTTTGTTTGTTTGTTTGTTTGTTTGTTTTTTGCCCTTTATAATAAGGGCTGGTATAGTCTAAACATCTAGACTGGATGGCATATTAAATATTTCAACATTTGAGAACATAAACAGTTCTATTATTTTTCCCCTATACAGTCCAAGATAGTTTGCCCTGTTATTATATCCTAGCAATTTGAATCCAGCATGGTCTCTAGTCACTCTTCAGCAACACCATTTCATTATTCTTCATGTCTTAGACAATTTGGGTTAAAGTCCTTAAAATAAGCAGAAATGAATTTAAAGGGAAATAGCTGTAGCCTTAGGAACACCTGCTGCCAAACACATCAACTTAACAGGTAACCACTACCCCCAGATTAGTCCTTTCCTGAGAATTTGGGGGTGGTGGAAAGAAACAGAAACTTTTATCAGTTGAGTGGGCACTGGAAATGAAAGGCTAACACTACGGACTAAATGATAAAGAAATGACATTGTTAAGTGATATCCAAGATGAACAAGATAAACAAAATTAAGAAAATAAAATGAAATTGACACACTAAGGTCAGAGAGAGCATGAAATGAAGAGGACTATCCAGCCTGCAAGAAAGAAAGGGGTCTCATACCTGACTTTCCACTTCCCATCCCTAGAGGTCTGGCTCTACTTTACTCCCTGATCTTGGATGACAATCACATTGACTAATGAAGTTTAAAATAAATTACTGTGTTTAAGCCAGTCTGAGTGTGCTTTTTCTTTAAAAAAAAAAAAAGATTTATTTATTTATAAATACAAGAACTGGGGTACAGGCCAGAGGTGCGGGGGGTGAGAGGATTCACTAGAGACAGAGTGGGGAGCAGAATAGGTGGATTGACTGAAATACACTGCTGAGGGGAGCAGCGAGCAGGCAGTAGAGGTCTGCGGCACCACATGGGTAGCTCCCTGGCCAGCAATCGAACTCATGCTGCAGTGGATGCTGCTAGCTTCATAGGTTGCATCTTAACCCCTTGTGCCACCAGGGACGCCCTGAGTGTGCTTTTTCACAACGAAAACTACCTTGACTAAAACACAGTGGTAGAGGGGTGACAATCTTCACCGTCTGGATTTTATTTCCAGTGCTCTTTGGCAAGCACAACATTATATTTTTATTTCCTTACGGAATTTATTCATCTGATGCTTTAAACAGAATGTCAAAATGTACTCATCACTTAACTTTGTATTCCCCATAAAGAGAAATGTAATTTTCTAGCTATTTATAAATATAATAGCACTGGTGCTACTTATATATATTATATAATAAAACAATAACTAGGTAGACTTGTAAGTCCTCAGTCTCTTGATTAAAGTGACTCAAAACTAAAAGTATTTTCTTCAACCCAAATTAGAAAGGAAGATCTTCTGTAGAACAAAATTTTAAAACAGGCTTGCACATGGGTGTGAAACAGGACAAATGTCAATAGAAGCCAATTTCTACATGTAGAGTCAATGTGATAATCAAGGGGCTGCCATGTTTTCAAGCTCTGGCATATTTTGTGCCATTTTTTTTTCTTATATGCTTATTAAATCCATACAACAACCTTGCAAGAAAAATGTTCTTCCATTTCATAGGTGAGGAAATTGAAGCTCAGAGACGAAACATCAAGAGTAAAGACTATATAAAATGTCACAAGCATTAATAGACATCAATATACATCATAAAAATTATAGGGGCCTCCCCGGTGGCGCAGCGGTTGAGCACTGGTTTGTGAGGCTGCCTGCAGCCTCTGCAGCGCCGGTTCAATCCCCGGCCACCAGCAAGGGTCCCACAGGGCACGACAGACCTCTCCTGTCACACCCGCTGCTCCCCGCAGCAGTGTACTTCGTCAGTCTGCCTGTTCTGTTCCCCGCTCTGGCTCTGGTGAATTCTTTCACCCTCCTGCACTTCTGACTGTACCCAGTGCTTGTATAAATAAATAAATAAATCTTTAAAAAAAAATCTAAATTATATCAAAACTAAGAATTGAAGGGAGCATCAAGTAACCTGACATCCTCTTTTGCTCACAGATTAAAGGGGACAGGCCATATTTTAAAGAACTGTGTTTTATATATAACAGATAAATTAGTTAATGAAAAAAGAATCAGGACAATAATCAAATCAACAATATAATTTCCTTCCCTTCCACCTTCCTTCCTTTCCTCTCTTTGTCTCTCATAGATGATCATAATTTTCTCTATCAGCAATGGTGGAGGAATTCAAACTTGTTTGCATGAAACCTAACAGCAGTTTTTTAGACCACAGTAATGACACATAGTGTTTAAACACTTGCAGTCAATTAGTTCTAGATTATTAGTAAATTAGTTAAAAACATGTTCCCCCTTGGCTCAAAATTTCAGAGACCACCGTTCAGTCACACGTTAGGCTCTTGCTCATTATAACATCATTGATGGAAAGTGAGAAGGTGAGGAAAGGATCAGGATTAAATTTCAAATGTCCTACAAGTACACTCTTCGTGACAAATATGAACTTCCAGGAATGTGACAAAGATGAAACAGAGGTCAAGAATATAGACAAGGGATCTACTACTCTTGGGCTTTATTACCTTGGTCACTTGAGTGGTTTTTCCCTTCGGAAAATGGTGTCACTTTTTTATCACTAAAAATGCCATCTCTAGTCACTTCCACTCCTTCTGATATCCAGAGGCTCATCATCATCTCCCAAAGAAACTCAGCCCAGCAGTGCTATGGAGCAGCAGCATGGCTTCGGGACAGGACTACTGGCTAGTTGAAGGGCTAGTTCCTGTTTTGCTACTTAATGTGAAATACCACATGTAGCTGACACTCCTGAAATGATTCCTCTTACATCTTTCGCAGAAGTAGTAAAGGCATAATGATTAATTCATTACAGCAGTTTTAAAACATTGATAGACTCTCTCAGGAAGATGCTAGTAGATGCAGATTGTTTTAGAAGTAAAGCTAACTTTTGAAGGGAATTCAGAGGTTGTTGGAGAGATAAAAGAAACCTTTAGAGAACCTAAGGGTGTGTACTTTGTCTTATACACACAGAATTAAAAATCTGACTACATTATTTAAACCTTTTGAAGCACTGTATTATTCACAATACAGTTTTTGGTTTCAAAGCCAGTAGATGATTTGTTCCTCAATGCTCTATCTAGTTGTATTGTTAATCTCATTTTTCCTATTTACCTGGTGAATTTTATGTCAAAAGCTGTCAATATGATTTGTATTAGAGATAAACTCCTTAGCATCCCTGGAAAGTCACTGCTGGGGGGACATCAACTGGGAAGTAGAGTGTGGTGTGGTTGAAGAAACAACCTGATATATCCTGGAATCCCCAGAAATACTAGCATTGATGATTTCTCTTTAAAGGTAATCTTTCCAATAACCCATTGGCCTATATAACATTTGAACAAAATCATAATTTGGTATCAAATCATCATCACTATCTTATAATAAACATAAAAAAACATTTTATCTCAATACAAGAAAGCAGATGTGGAGGTCCAAGGAGGATGGAGAAGCATCATCACTCTGAACTTGAGGTCCTCTAGACTAGTCTAAGTATAAACTCCTACATGTATAACTGCAGAAGGTTTTCTGTAGGAGTAGACACTGCAGATAATACATGTGATTGGTCATTCCATGTAGCCTTATATAGAGACACAGTCCTGATGTCATCATGGTGGGTGAATGAGCAACCAATGTGTTGTGCACCAGGAGTGAAGTGTGGACAGCTTGTTCACCTCTGTGTGCATGCAGATGGACCAGAACTGGGGGGCCACTCCAGGGATACTAGGCTTGTTTCTCCTCTGCAGGGTCAGAAGAGGTCATAAAAGGGGGAACTTGTTGATTACTAGAGCTCAGAGTTACTAACAATGGAAAATATTGGGGTGAGTGCTGACCGAGCCTCTAGCTGTCCCTATCTCTCCTATTCATCTTTCCTGTCACAAGCATATTCTTGGTATGCTTTGCAAACTCATCTGAAACACTCAAATTGCATTATCATCAGGGTAAAGATGGCATTAAAACGCCAATCTTCTAACTCATGCTTGAGAAGTCTGTGTTGCATTCTATGATTTTTATTCACTCAAACATTACAGAACATCCATGTGGAAGCAGGAAAATGGCTACAAAGATTAATGAAATACTTATTTCCTGCCCTCCAGAAGCTCATAGTGAACTAAAGGATTAATTATAATATAAAGAGCACCAGATAAGCACTGGCTCTTGTGATGTTTCTGGGGACTTGTCTACATTGGCAAGGGAAGCAGAATAAATAAATAAATAAAACGAACTAGATCAAACTAAAAAGCTTCTGCACAGCAAAAGACTCTATCATTACAATGAAAAGATATACTACTGAAAGGAGAAAATATTTGCGTTATCATACATCCATCAAAGTGCTAATATCCAAGATCTACAATACTAACAACTTATCTAACTCAACAAGAAAAAAAACCCAATCAATAAAATGGACAGAAGAACTAAATACACATTTTTACAGAGAAGATATACAGATGGTCATAGGCACATGAAAAAATGTTCATCACTTACAGGAAAATGCAAATCAAAACTATAATGATGCCACCTCACATCCATGAAATGACTTGCATTAAAATGATCAGAAAAAAACAAGTGTTTTTTTGAGGATATGGAAAAAAAGTGGGAATGTAAACTAGTCTAGTACTATGGGAATATAAACTAGTCTAGTACTATGGAAAACAGTATGGAGGTATCTCAAAATATTAAAAATAGATCTACCATGTGATCCAGCAATTCCACACCTATCTACCAGAAGAATATAAAAACGCTAATTTGAAGGGAAATATGTGCACCTATATTCATTGCAGCACTATTTACAATAGCCAAGTTATGGAAGCAACTTAAGTGAACAATGACAGGTAAGTGGATAAAGAAGATCTGGTATATATACAGAATGGAGTACTTATGCAGCTATAAAAATGAGGAAATCCTGACATTTGTGCCTATATGGATGGAATTGGAATGGATACACTAAATGAAATAAGAGGGAAAAAGACAAATACAAGATGATTTCACCCATAAATGCAATATAGAGAAACACAACAAAGGAACAGACAACACAAAACTAAAACAAACCCTAAAAATCTGATGGCAGAACTGAGGCTATCAAAAGGGAAATTTAGGGGTACAATGCAAAGGGTTGAGGAGCATAGTATACTATGGTGGAGTGTTTTTGGTCTTTTGTTGGTGGGTATGGTGTGGTAACATCTAAAATTCCTAAAGTCCTATGCCCCCAAAACATACATTGTAAACCAATGTTACTCAATCAAAAGATTTTTTAAAAAATCACTTAATTTGCAAGTTCAATCTCTGTGTGCTCTTACCACAGTTATCATCACTGACCAACAATTTTATGTTAAGATTAAAGAGCTCAAGTTTAATTCCAGAGGCATTCAAAATTATTACTGAAAAACAAATCTGAGTCATTACCCCATGCCCAAGAAATTAGTATTAAATTCTCACCTAATACTTCTTTGACAAGCAAGGCTCATTGTGAAAGATTTTAAATTACCATTAACAAAAATTTCAGGCAGTCCACAAAATGTCCTTCTTTGATTCTGTATGGCAATTCTGGGAGAAAAAAAAATGAACAGGAGTCTGAAATACTAATTTCTATTCCCAGATCTAACTTTAGCCCTGTATCCTACAATCAGACATTTGAGGTCTTTTGGCAGATTTCCTCATCCTTCCAATGGGCATAGAAATACCTGTTACAACACTAGAGCTTGTCAAGATAAATTCATACCTACAGTAATGTAAATGAAGCTGTTTTCGGCAATCAAAATATGACTTAATTGATTTATTTTTTTAATGTCTCATTTTACACTGCAGCATAGATTTCACTTATGTTTTAAATGCTATCTTCAATGGTGTCATCAAAGAAATACGTCCCTATCACTATTTCTGACAGGCCAAAGTCTTCCAAATTCCCATAGGTACAACAGTGAAGAGTAACAGTAAAGACTTAGTAGGTTTTGAAATTCAGCTTTAGTGCATATGGGCAAGACATCTAACCTCTCTAAGTCTGTTTCTTTATGTGTAAAACAGTGGTGATAACAGCATGTGAGAATGAAAGAGGATAAGGCAAGAAAATTGCCTGACACTATTTAATAAATGTTAGCTTCTACTTGTTAACAGGCTTTGAAGCATACATGAAGAGTAGCAATACTGACAACCCTCAGAACAGGAATGGAGCGGTACTTAATTATCTACTATTTTGATTGTTGACTCATTTCATCGTATTTATCTTGTCTTTTAAATTAGCACTTGCAGAGAAGTGACTTGGTTTTATAATTTCTGTATTTTGTATACCTATGTGACTCTAAACATAGATAGAACAAAATACAGATTTCATTACCTGATGATTCTTTATTATTTTATTGTCAGCAAGAGTTGAGTGTGGATTATCCCCAAACCATGTTTCAGAAATGAGCCTGGGGTTATAGCAAAGATCTCAAAAGGGCCAAGAAGATGCAGATGTAACTAAAGGAGCTCTACTTTGATATCATGCCTCAAATCATTAATCTCTAAATTCTTGCATGGTCTTCTTCGGTACGCGTCCTGCATTCTTTATGCTGAGTAAGAGAGTTACAAGCATAATTCAAAAGTAAGGGTTGCATAGCAACTCCTTACAATAAGGCAAAACCATATTTTCATGGTTGCTGAATTTAAAATAAAAGCATCCAATCATTCCAACACAAGTAGTTAAGAACTTTTGTACAAATAAATATGGAAAAATTTCTTGGAAGTCTCATATTCTGAGTTTTAATTTGAAGGAGTTGTGGGATGTAAGTTGGCAGACCAGAACAAACAAGCTAGAATAAAAGACCCAAATTTAGAAAGACAATAGAAAAATTCCAGCACCCCAGAAATCACAGCCTTGTAGCAGCTGTAGCATAGTTAGTAACATAGCACCCCAAAACATTCTTTATGCCCAGCTCTGGCACATCGTTCCTGCCTGCACACTTGTCTGTCAGACCACACACAGGAAGATCTCTCTAATGTTAGCTAATGAGAACAGGAACTTCTGAATTTCTGAAAAGCTAAATTACAAATTTTTTATGTTTTCCCATTTTTAATTACTTTTAAGAACACACTAATTCAATTAGGGTCATAAAAAGTTTTCCATTCCGTATGGGACCTGCTTTAATATGAGAAAATCTTTTTATAATCATCGCATTAAATCACATATAAATGGCATTGCTGAGGCTCAGAATCTTCTACAAATTAGGTTCACTAAAAGAAGGATAATGAGTATTATTTATTGAATTCCATCCACTTACCAGGTATTATACTACTAATGATTATAATGTCCCTGAAAGTTAAAATTTATTATTGTCAATATTTTTTTGTAACACTGGGAAATAAATTCTCTGCATGATATAGTAGAAAGAGCACAGAAGATAGTCCTGGTTTATCTCAGAGAATTAAGGATAAAGACGACCATTATCTCAAAGGTTCATATGATACCACATGCTCAAGTTTGCAATGGAGACAAGGCTGTAGAAGGAAAGACTGAGAGGAATACCATCCCGATAACTTATCCATCTGAACAGGCTAAGAGACATCGCCGCGCAGGGCGGACACTGCACACTGTCAGGGGACATCATTCAAGTTGCAGTCTTTGTGGACAGCACTTCCCGGAGGAATGCAGTGTATAGACTGCATCTCTCCTGAGTGAGATGGCTGGAGTCTGAGTACCAAGCAGCAGCATAGGGCCTCCCTGGTGGCACAGGGATTAAAGTCTCCATGCTATCAAGCTGTCACCAGCCACTATGACATGTGTTCGATGCCTGGCCACAGAGTTAACTTACATGGCGCAGCAGACCTCTCCTGTGTTGCCAGCAGCTCCCCTCAGCAGTGTATTTCAGTAGCTCCGCTTGTTCTGCTCCCCACTCTGTCTCTGGTGAATCCTCTCTCACACACCCCTACCTCTGGCCTATACCCCTGTTCTTGTATGCATAAATAAAGATAATTCTTCAAAAAAAAAAAAAAAAAAGGCAGTAGCATAGTAAGATTCAAGGACACCAGATGACAAGAGAAGGATTCAAGCAGATGATGGGTTCAGACACTACAAAAATTTCTTGAGTCAGAGGGGAGCCTCAGTTTTTCCTGGTTGAGTCCCTTCAAGCCCAGATGTAGCAGGAGCTAGCTGACCTAGCAAGATTAAGTCTCCAAGCTTCTTGGAGGGTTTGTCTGAGAATCAGGAAAAATGTCTTTGTAAAAACAAATATTACACAACAGAAGCCCATATAGAAATTTTAGATTGTGAAATTTTAATATCTTAAACTATCTTAAATATCTTAAAATATGCATTAAAATAAGAAACATTTTATTAATGTTCAGCTAAGATAAAATAGCCAAACTTATATATTCAAAATATATTAATCAAAATAAATACCCTTCAAGTTGTCTAGGTTATAGTGCAGATTTAGAGTAAATGACTAATACTTGATTTGCTAACATTGTCAGTGCATATAACTGCCACAATTCTCTACTAATTTCTATGAAGTGGAGAAATGCCTAACAGGAAAAATCCCTGTAGATTCCAAGCATACTTTTTGCATTTTTAATTGTGTAAGTTACATCCTGAAAAAGAAGTTACTCATGGTAAATAATGGATTATTATGTAAACGGTGTTTATAAAACCAACTCTGTAGCACTGCACAGAGACTAGGAAATTCTCGTTAACTGGATATACTTGTCAAATAACAGTCAATACAGCCAGATAATAATCTCTTCAAGATGAAAAGTACATTATACATATTCAAATTCTGGATAATTAAAAAGATACTTCAGAATTATATTTCACCTCAGAATTTGTATTTTAAATATTTTTAGTAGGTATTATAAAAAAACAAACTTATACAAATAGACTCTTTCATGATTTTTGATTAAGAATAACAAAGCTTTCATGGGAAATACCTCCTGCTAAAGGCTTTATCTAACTGAAAGAAAATTAGTTTAGATCAGTGATCTTCAATGTCATTTTTTTAAACAGTATAATTTTTTTTTTTAAGATTTATTTATTTATACATACTAGAACTGGGGTATAAGCCAGGGGTGTAGGTGGTAAGAGGACTCACCAGAGAGAGTGGGGAGCAGAACAGGCCAATGTACCGAAATACTCTGCTGAGGGCAAGTCAGGAGAGGTCCCCTGCGCCACGTGGGCTGCCCCCTGGACACCTGGGGATCGAACTCATGCCTCAGTGGTTGGTAGGCTGATAGTGCTGTGTTTAACCCCTGAGCCACCAGGGAGGCCCAACAGTGTAACTCTTTACACTATTTCTCAAGTGAGTTTTTACACAGTACTGCAATTGAGTAAAATGGCATTAACATGCATAGGTTCATGTGTTTTAAAAACTTATTATACAGTCAGTCAATGGGAATTCAAAAATTAAAATCAGGTGCTATAAGGAAAAGTTACAGTGTTATATCTACTTCATTATCAATTTATTCATCTATTACATTTTAATTGCAAAATTTAAAATAGAACTTGCTTTATTACCACTGAACATTCATGGGGAATTTTACAGATTTTTTTTTAAAAGACTGGTACAGTGTCACATGCTTCTAATTAATAACACATTTACAAGAATTTAAATGTCTGTGCAAAGCAGATTTACCCAGGTAAACACAAATTAAACTTTGCTAGTTTCTGAGTGTGACAACTTTGATGGAATACATCCTAGTAGGTTTTCTTAAACAGTTTGTAAGTAATTGAAATGTCTGTGTTAATAAAGCTTGAAACAAAATTTAAAGAATTCCTAAAGAACCTCTGAAAAACTAAGTGGTATATGTTAACCATCTGTTCTATACTGAATCTGTTCCTTTTTGAGTCTACTACTCTGACTCCATGTGGTTATTTTTCCACAAGGCAGAAGAAGGAAGAATTGGAACTGTGTAACAAACATCTCCACAAAAAAACAGTGACAGTGACATTAAACAGAGATCACAAACTCAATTGCATGTAGAATCCCGACAGGAAGGTAAGTAGGTTAAGGACACTGGACAAATTTGCTGTTGGTCAGAGTTCATGGGCTGCCTGACTCATAGGAGCTGGTCAGAACTCAGCTGTACCACACACTGTGATGTGAACACTCAGAAACTGTAACAGTGTAATAGCCATAGAAAGGGGAGGGTCAGTTTCCCTGACTCACCCAAGGAAGGGAGAAGGTAGAAAAGTTGGGGGAAAGGATTTGGGAAGAAAGGAAGGAAAGAAGAGGAAGAGAGATTTGGAGGAGGCAAGTGGAGCAGAGAGACTTGAAGAAACTGTTACACTTGCTTCACAGCCTTGGACCTGTGCCAGGGACCTAGGAGACACAGAAGGAGACATCTGAAAGAGAGAAATGTGGGTGAGAGACCTGTGGGGAGGCTGACAAGGGCAGCCTTTACCTTGACTTGTATTTTGACTTTGTTCTTTCCTTCCAAACTTGCTGGCCCCATCCACTCCTTTCCTATGGATCCCCACCAGAAGGTGCCTTAGGCATGTGGCAAGCTTTTAGGCCTCAGTGGTTATCATTGGGCCAACACTTTTTGGCTGGGCATCTACCCATGAAGGGATGGGTAACTCTGGGTGTTTCATGGGGAAACCATTTTAACTATATTCTTTCTCTTCTCTTCTTTCTATTGTGTGTTAATTGTATTAAAGTTCTTTTCTACTGAAGATCTTATGCACTGAGTAGTATATTTTGTCTTGATAGGACAGATGGCAGAATCCATTTACAGCAGGCAGGTGTGGGGGCACTGGAGTGCCCCTCATGCTGCTTGCAAACAGAACAAGGAGAAATGAAAGGCTTCTAAAATGGCTCCCAATTCCAAGCATTTGGCACTACAGCAATCCTCTCCCACTGAGAATGGGCTTGACTTAGTGATGTATTTGCAGATGGAAAAAAAAACAAAAACAACCAAAGTGTTGGGATGGCATTTCCAACATTGGTTACAAAAGACTGTAACCCTGGTCCTGCTAGCACACTCTCTGGCTCTACTC
Source organism: Talpa occidentalis (assembly GCF_014898055.3). NCBI lineage: Eukaryota > Metazoa > Chordata > Mammalia > Eulipotyphla > Talpidae > Talpa > Talpa occidentalis. The sequence goes on from NW_023605083.1 coordinate 29,463,997, forward strand.
ATTTTTGCAGAGAAAGCAAATGGCAATGTGATGAGCTGCCTTTTGGTGGGAGGCTCCTGGGAGAAGAAATGGAAGGAGGCCTTTAATCAACAAGTCTCCCAAGGAACAAGAGCCTTCCCACAATTGTTTAGTGAGTTTACATAATCCTCTCCCAGTTAAATCTGGCAGTAGCAGCTCCAGCACCCACCCTCCTCACAGTTAGGTAAGACACCCTGAGGCAGAGAACACAGTTAACCTGACTCAGAGAGATGCAGAGAAGTGTTTTCAAACAGTAGAGACTTAATGCAGTGTCCCTGGATTTTCCAAAGTTGTTGGGAATCCATATTCGTGTATTAGAGCCTCTAGTTTTGTAAAGTTGGAAATCCATTCACTTAATAGATAAATATGCTGCATAGAGGAAAAACACGTGTGTAGACTAAAGGAAGTTACAGAGTTCCAATTTTTCACAGATAAAAATGAAACTGCCAAACTGATGGCAAAAATCTACACACATAGATAAATATGTGGAATGAGAAAAAGTCCTCTAAAATAAAATGAAACAATAAATCTATTTTTCTTGTCTAAAAGTGCAACATGGCAGTAGAGAGAGCATGTTGAAAAGAAGATTCAGTGGCAATTAGGTATGATGATGAGAAATAAAAGGGGAAGGGAATCATAACTAACTGAGCAGTTCATGGGTTTAATATTAAACCCGTTTAACATTTTGCTCGTGTGTTCCTACCGAATGGTAATAATCAAAGAGCACAGTAAACCCAAGGGATTATTTTTTCCTTTTTAAATGTGAAAACCTATACTCTAGTTAATATACATGAGCTTCTAACTGCTAGGGAAAAGAGACCAATTTCTAATACAGAATAGTACTTAAGGATATAAGTCATACTAAAATATTTTAAAACAAAATGTTTTTATAAATTTGTGCCTCAAAATCACCATATCATCATCTGCTCTATTACAAGCAATGGCTAATCCTATCTTACTCACTCAACATTTCATCTATCACCTCTATGAGACTGAATTCCAGATATGCATTTCTGTCCTGGTCCACATCTCTAACTATAATCCTTTATTTCAAATCATGTTTTCTGTTAGCTATCCTACTTGTTCCACCATTATCTCTTTCCCCAAATTGCCTCTTCTCCTTTTGAATTACTGTACCATAGCCATTTTTATTCAGTTATCAAATCTAATTAGATTTTTTATTTTATATCCTTAATTCAATCTAATTATCATAAATATTACTTCCTTTATATTTCCACAAAAATGACATAGGTTCAAATCGTCACCAACTAACGTTGTAATTATGAAGTTATTTTCTTCTGTTCACCATTTTCTTTACAACCATTCACCCACTATGAATTTATACTACACATATGTGGCAGCACTGAAACCCTTAAAATATCACTAAATGAGATACTAATTACTGGTGATAATTTGCTGCATATTACAAAATATAATCACCACTGAATTTTTAACTGACATATGAAATACAATGAAATTGATTAGGGAGATTATGAATAACCAAAATTATGGATAAAAGCAACTACAGTCCATTTTAATGACCTGAAAGTATATTAATAGGTTTGCAGACGATGGCACACGGTCATAGCTCACAAGGGATCCTGAGTCATCTCTTCTTCTTGGTAAGATTTGCGATTCAGCACAGATTGGTTAATAGATTGCAATAAACTATAGATTGCAATAAACTAGACCCTGCCCTCAGGCCTTGGTTAGAAGTTTAGCATATCAAACTCTTTCAGATTACACATTATTTCAATGTATTATAAGAGCACTCATAGTAAACCATTATTTAGGAAATGACATTCCACAAAATGAGTACCATGCTTAAGTTTAACAACAAGTAGTTATAAATTCTCTTATACTGAAAGGTATGTAAACCACACCTTTACTATCTTCTTCTTACATGATTCATATTTGTAAATTTGATAAAGATGCATGTGAAATGAAACAATTCTATGATATGAAATAATTCTTTTTTTTTTTTTAAAGATTTATTTATTTATTTATTTATACAAGCACTGGGTACAGTCAGAAGTGCAGGAGGGTGAGAGAATTCACCAGAGCCAGAGCAGGGAGCAGAACAGACAGACTGACGAAATACACTGCTGAGGGGAGCAGCGGGCGCAGAAGAGGTCTGCGCACCATGTGGGACCCTCCTCCGGTGGCCGGGGAACAGCCGGGGATCGAACCAGCGCTGCAGAGGCTGCGGGCAGCTTCGCAACCCAGCACTCAACCGCTGAGCCACCGGGGAGGCCCGATATGAAATAATTCTAAGGAAAATTACCAACATTAAATTTAGCATTTTTCCATTTGAAATAAGAAAAAAATCATAAATTAGTCTGACATTATGCCTCTGTGATCCATAAATTGGGTAAAAAGAATAAGCAAATAACCTTTTTAAATCAGTTTCTCTATTATGGGTCTACCATATGTTTTCCGCATTTTTAAGTTATATGAACATGAAGAATACCCAGGTATGGTCTAATATAAAGTAGACTCTAACATTCAGAAACTAGTTTGGGGCTTCAGTACTAAATATCTTTACGTCTTCATATATGTGGGAAGATAAGGTACTCATCATTTCAGTTTTTTCATATATATATAAACACATGAAAATAGTTTACTATGTATTGCTGGTGTATGAAAAAAAGTATACTATAATCAAAGTAAAAAAATTACAAATTGGGAGAAAATATATCACAGATAAAGAGCTATGTATACTCATAATATCCCCAAATTAGAAAGAATGTCAATTAACAGTAAATAATGTACCGGTTAAGTAATACATTCATGTAATGAAGTATTTTTCAGCAAGAAAAAAGGAATTACAAATACAATTAAAAAAGGATGAATCTATGCTTCAAAGCATCAGGGTAATGTGCGTAGACAACCATAAAAGATTGTATATTATATGGTCCCTTTTATATTAAGTGTGGGAAGGAGCAAATCTAAGCTAGAGAAATGCAAATAAAAACAATGATTATGTCTGAAGGGAGAGAGAACATTCTAGGTGATGAAAATCTTCACTCTCTTGATTGGGGTGGTTGGTACACAGCTGCATCCAGATATTCTATAATACATATTTGATAAATGTAATTTACTAAACCATACACTAAACGTGCATTTTATTGCATACAAGGTAAACCTCAATTTTAAAAAAGTTAAAAATCTTGGCTCTTCCTATCATTACCTTTTTTATTTACACGCCTTGCTCTCTTTCTCTTGGTCTATAAATTTTTACTGAAAGCAAATTTTAGAGTTTGCTGCTTCTAAAATTTTAAGGACTTACCCCAAGAAAAGGAATACAACATTACAAGTACAGAATTAGGCACCTGGCCCAATTAAGTTCCATTTTTCATGGTAAAGCCACTTCTGATTGTTACAAACCTAAACTTCAAGGAGCTCAAACTCTTTGCAAAGGGAACCAAAGTACTACCAGCCCCTGTAAACTATAAAAAACATTAAAAAAAAATTTTTATTGGGAAGTGTTGCCTTCTGGAAAGAAAACATATTGGCCCATGAGCCAAAGGAACAGAGAAGTGACAAGAGGAATTGACTTCAGATGAAGTAATGATAGAAGATACAAAAATTAAGATGAGTGGACAAAGATATCTCCAACTTGATGTCTAGATTGAAAGAGAAAACTATGAGAGACAACTGCCCACTGGGTAGAGAAGGGGACAGGAGAGAGGAGAAACAGAGTGTAGGACTATCAGCTTCAGGAAAAACTGTATCAATTGCTGGGTGGGGAGGATCAAGATTATAATCCACTTTCTATTTTGTTTCCTGGGTTTTGTTGGTTAGGATATAACATTGCTCACTTCATTTGGCAAAGAAATATTGTACAAAATAGGAAGAAACACTTATACAGGAAACCGGCATTTCCAGTATGGTAGAAAACTGGTTATTTCTGTTCATTCAAGTATCATTTTATTTTGCTGATTTAGGTTTCTCCTTCAGTTATCTGAAGTTACCAGTTGTGTCATCTAACATGAGTTATTTGTCATGCTTTATATCATGCAAATTAAATAAAATTCTCTTTAGTCATGCAACAGAACAGATGTATCTTCTGGTAAAAACATTTGCAACTTCGATTGTAACTAATATTGTAGAAGGTGGGGGAAAAAGAATAATAGTTCTATACATTCTGGTGATTAGGACATATTGGCTTACGTCACCATGTTCATGAAACAAATATTTCTAAAACTTTCTTGAAATTTTGACTGGCTTAAAAATAGGGCTTTTCAAAAATTCAGAATTCAAGAACGAAAAGGTCATGAGCATGACAGGATCTGATTGGGTGACCTTTTCTTACAATAAGTTAATTCTTTTAAAGGTGAGACTGCTGAATTGTCCTGAAGAAGCTGATATGAACACCATGTTTCTGTAGTTAGCTACTAATTTTTTGGTCCCTTTTAATAATCTCACTGCTATTAAAAAAAGTTAGTTTATGGCAGGCAAACTGAAATTCAGTTTTATTAAGGCTAATTGAATATTCTTCATTTAGAAAGTCTATTACTAGTTCCACTCATAAGCTAGGACAGACAGTTCAAGCTCTAACTTGGTTTACACAAACAAATTTAGTTGTTATTGCAATGTTGTCACTATTTTTTCTTTAATCTTTCCGAAATAACGGTTGAATACCTTAGATGATCATTGAAGAAAATGGAAGGAGGAGGCAGCTATAAATGCAAAGATTGATCATTATACACATACTTTGAATAAAAGAATGGAAAAAGTAAATCATTCTACATAGTGAAATACTATAAAACAGTGAAAATGCCTCAACACAAATCTTTATAATACATTGCTGGGTCAAAAAAAAAACTGAAAAAAATACTTATAGGATGCTATGTTTTAAATAATGTTTTAAAATATTCAAATTACTATATTTTTGAGTTAGACACTTACATAGAAAAATATTTTAAATGTCCTAATTTTATCTCCTATATAAAATATATAGTAATTTCAACATTTAAAACATTTAAGTTGAAAAATCTAATTTGTGTGTGTGTGTGTGTGTGTAGAGAGAGAGAGAGAATGCAGCTTGAACATTAAACAACTTAACTAAAATGCCAGTTCAATAAAGATTATAAAAAGGAAGAAAGCTATATAGTATTCTTAATCTCTTGATTTTGTAACTCTGAAGAGTGTTAAACTGCCATAGAGTCGGGAAGTGATTTGGTTTTGTTTTGATTTATTTCAGAATTTAGTATAAAATAAAAATGAATAAACATGCAGAGAAACAGTAAAAGGTATCTCCAAGTTTGGGGGGAAAAACAGTTAATAGAAAGTCACATGGAAGTGTCTCCAATATAAGATTTTGCAGGAAAAGATAGATTAAGATATATATTTATATAGATTAAGATATATAATATATTAATAATATATATTAATTATATATTATAATTATATATTATACCAATATAATATTAATATAATATTATGTAACTATTATAATATTATGGATGAATAATATAGATACAGTACATATTTTATGCTATTTTTTGACAAACTGGAATATGCTATAATTCTGACTTATAAAGTTAATGTAAAACATCTACAAATATTTTCACAATATTGACACCACATAGTCCACATGTGAGAGGCCTAAATGAACATTACTCATCCCTTAATGTAACTCTGCTAAACGTCTTGTGAATAAAGTATTTCCCAAAATATATTTCTTCAAACAAAAAGAAAATAGGTCCCATCATCTTACTTAAGCATTTCCTCTAAAAGAAGCCCACGCCATTCCCAGGTTGTTCTGAGAATGTTCGTTCTTTATCTCAGATTCATCCAAATCCATTCAGGGTCAGAAGTTACCTTGGAGGTTGTAATCTTTCCTATCTAATCAGGTTCTTGACCCCTTTTGAAAGTATTTCAGAACTTCAAGTTGGGACCTCATAACTACCCTGCCTGCTGTGGGTTTCCTGAGGTCAAAAACCCCAAAATTCAGAGTTCACAAACTAGTCTAGCATTCAAACCACTTTGTTCACAGTATAAATACCCAGCTACCAGCCCTTACCCATCAAATCCAAAATCAAAAACTAGATCTACAGAATTCCAAATTTCAAAGCAAACTCAATATTTCACACTTGTTCTCTCTGCTATCAACACTTCCTTCTCAATTCACTTTGTATTACTTCAAGTTAGAGCTAGGGTGTTTCTTCTTCTGGGGTGACCTCACCACATAGAGGTCCTGAATATATCCAGATAATTTATATAGCTAGCCAGATTCTTTGATATATCAAGCCTTACATCAACATTTCTCACACCATATGGAAGTGCTATCTAATTTCCCATATTCACCCACTACACTGAAAGCACTGTGAAGTTAGAAATTAGGCTTTTTGGAAGAGTTATCTACTTAATGTCTGCACTTAGTAAGTACACAATAACTAAATGTTTAGTAAATGCATAAATTTTAGCAAGATCCAAGGCCATAGAGTGCCATGACCTTTTCGTCCTACCTATTGTCCATGTATTATCACTGCAAGCATAATGTTGAAACACTTAAAAAGACAAAGATTCAAAATTCAGGCCACCTACCAATAGCTATTAGTTTGGACAAATTATTTAACTTTCTGTGGTCCTCTTTCCTTCTCTATGACTGTGAAGATAAAATGCACAGAAAACAGAATAGTGAATGCCAGTAAAAATAAGTATTCATTGTGTTCAGTAAATATTTATTTTATTATTTTTTATTATGGCTCCCTATAGGGAGATTTTATATCAAACCTGATATACACATTCTGTATAAACAGTTGGCAGTTTTACAAAATACAGCCAGTCCCCAATGTTGAGGAATCCTATTCTCTATGAATCATAGGCCACATATGTATTGAATAGAAAACTGCAAATATCCATTATTATAGTATTTTTCCAGCTAGAAAACAGCTTAGGAAATACCTGGTTCAATTTTAAAGTAGATGAGTGATTTGTCTTTCATAAATTGTCAATGATAAAGCTTGGCTCAGAGTTCTTTTGTCCTTCATTCTTTCCAATCCATCTCATAGCCTCTCATTTCTATTAACTGTTGACTTCCTTAGGACCTAGGACACTCACAATTTACTGCAGCTGTAGCCTTTTTGTTGGCATTTGAGATTCTGATGAATTAAATGTCTCATTATCACCAACCTCTATTCCCCAAACTCTAGGAGACAGGGAAAAGGTGGGTGGGTGGGGGAACATAATCATGCTTTAAAGTAGGATCCAGTTACAAGAAACTGCCCTATATACAGTAATCATCTATGTCCTTTGCAATATATTCCCATGTCTATTCCTTTCTAAGCATATTATCCACTTGGGCTTCGTGGTTCCTTGTGAGTTGAACTGTGTTCCCACAAAAACTAGGTTCAAGTCCTAACATAAAGGTAGTTTGCAGATGCCACCATCTCAATAACTGTTTTGTCACTTGTCAGATCCCAAGCATACGTCCCACATCACAACCACCCATATTTGTTAGGTATACACAGTGATCTTGATATGTTGTTGCCACTTTGATTTAGGATTAAAAGACTTTACACTAGACTCCTGACTCAAACCCATTGTGGATATTTTAAATAAGCTTCTGATGGGGTTTGTTACTTTACACTAAAGACATTTATTACAATGCTATTTTCCAAGCTTATTTAAGTAAAATTCATCCTTAAACAGCAGAATTCAAACACAAACTAAGCACTTTTATTTAAAAAGACACCTATGTAATATTAACGAAATATACAACTCATCAACATTTCAATTAATCCTGATTTTTTCATCATCAACTCATACAAAATTATCATCTATGATCAAGTTCTTAGCAGATCCTCAAACTTGAGACAATCCTGCCTCAAAATGTCTGTTCTTACTTGTTTCTAAATTATCCTTTGTCACAACTATCACCAAGAGAATATTCATATCCCATATAGAAAGCTCCAGTTTGGTAACAGAACTTGAGTTGCATTTTAATCCCTATACTCACAAAAGCCCTGATTCACTTCCTTCCATGAGGTGGCAGAGATAAGAAGACACAAAGATTATAAATATCCTGTGACTCCTTTCCCAAATCATAACTTTCTGTTACTTCAATATTCTTAGCAGGTCAGACTATCTGGTTTGCATCCATAACTGTCTAGTTCTTTGAGCTGCTAACTTTTCTTAAACTCCTAGAAACTTCTGAAAAAAACTGTTTCAAATTTCCAAGGGAATGCGAGAGTCTTCTATGTCCTTTTCCATATATTTCCAAGATGTTTCCTTTCCAGTCGCATGACATAACTGCACTTTAAGATCCTTGTTAGGATTGGATTGTGTCTCCTCCAAAAGATATGAGCAAATTCTAATCCCTGGAACCTCTAATTGGAAAAAGGGATTTTAATTGAAAAAAAAAAAAAAGGGATTTTACAGATATAATAAAAATGTGGTCTTACTACATTGGGATAGGTACAAATCCAATAGTTATGGGTCTTATAAAAAGAGAGAAATTTAGACACAGAAACATATGCCCACACAGTAAAGAACCCCATGTGGTGACAAAGGCAAAGATGACAGTGATATTTCCATAAGCCAAGGAAATCCAAGCATTGTTGACAGCCAACAGAAGCTAAGAGAATAGCAGGGAACAAATTATCACACAAATTATCAGAAGAAACTGATCCTACAATCATCTGGATTTCAGACTTCTAACCTAATTCTATGAGTGAATAAATTTCTCCTGTTTTAATTTAATTACCACCCAGTTAGTGGTACATTGTTACGGTAGCTCTAGGAAACTAATACAGTTTCCTTGTGGCTATTTGGGATCATCTGACTATTTCTCTCCAATAAATTGTAAGGAGAAGTACACATATTACTTACAGGAAAATTCAATTCACTGCTAACATGATGCCTTCCACCATCTCTTTCCCTGTAGCTTGAGTCTCTAATAATCTACAATAGACATGAACACACAGCATGAGCTACAACTACAGCTTTATTGTTGCAAACCACTGATATTTAGGATATTTTTACCATAGCATAATTCAGTCTACCTTTTTTTACTTTTTTACAGAGGTTGTAACTATTATGTTCCTTGAAAGGATAGAATACACTAAAATAATATTTATGATTTTTAACAGACAAGTAAGACTAATGTTGAAATCCAAATGACCTAAGTCATCACACAGAGGAAGCACACTTCAGGGAAAGCAAAATCTGCTAGCGAGGGGCTGATTTGTCTTTTATGTGTTCTCATTCCTACAGGAATTCTTTTTTTTTTTTTTTTAAGATTTTTATTTATACAAGAGCTGAGCTACAGGCCGGAGGCTCAGGAGGGTGAGGGGATTTACCAGAAACAGAGTGGGGAGCAGAACAGGCAGACAGACCAAGAACATTGATGAGGGGAGCAGCGGGTGAGACAGGAGAGGTCTGCCGCACCATGTGGGTATCTCCCTGGCCGGTGGGGAATCAAACTTGTGCTGCAGAGGCTGCAGACAGCCCAACAGCACTAAGCTCAACCTGTTGTGCCACCAGGGAGGCCCCCTACAGGAAATTCTAATCATGATATTTCAGGCAGTAAACAGCAGGCAGGGCTCTCTGCCACACTTGAAATCATGCCAAGGAGGTAACCACCCCTTCAGTCAATGGCCCTGGATATGCAGAGGTTAGTGTCTCTATTCTACATCATGGTAAAATAGGGATGTAATTCTACTAGTAAAAGAGTGGACTTGAATTCAAATCTCAGTTCCTTCCCATCTTTACAGAAACATTATTTCTGTGGGTTAGAGAAGTAATTTTATCCTGTAAAAAAAAGTGTGTATAATATGCGTAGGCCTATAAATCAGCTATTTTTTAAAATTACGTAGCATATGATCTCCATGGTTTTCACAACTGTGAAATGGATACAAAAACTTCCTTAAGTTGCTGTGGAAGTGAAATGAGATAATCAATGCAAACCACTTCTGTCAGTGACTAGTGCATAGCAGTTATTGTTGTTATTATGGTTATTATGACAACACTTTGCTATATAACACAAAACCTTGACACTTCTGTCATTTCCTGTTCATTATGCATATTTAATTCTGGATCTTTCTGACTTACTCTTGTATCCAGCCCTGAGTCACAGGCCGGGATGCCAGTGGATGAGCAAGAACCACAATATGATTAAATAGGGACAAGTAAATTCAGTCAGGGCATATCTGGGCAAACCATGAGATTAATGGCTTGATGGCACAAGAACACAGTGGAAAAAGAAAAGCAGGATGCAATATGAACAGAGAAATCAACCTCTGGCAAAGCACCGCATGTAGGGTTGCACCAGTGCTAGGTTTGCTATGGGGGTGGGGGGGATCATTTTTAAAAATAAACATACTACTCAGTTAAAATTTATCTCTTGGAGTCATTTTCAAGTTTTGCTTCTTGCTGCCATACCAGTATTTCCCCTGTCATCTATTATATCTAATGAAGCAAATGATACCATTAAAGATATAATTTTATGTCATTTATTCAAACCAAGGTGATAATTCTTCCCGAGAAACATGTTCACATTTTTCAAATGCCAGTAGTTCAAGAGTGAGAGAAGCAAAGCTCATGTCAAGCTATTGGCAGCCACTGCAGCACAAGTTCAATCCCTGGCCAGGGAGAATCCCACAAGGTGTAGCAGACCTCTTCTGTCTCATCTGCTGCTCCCCTCAGCAGTATTTAAGTAGATCCGCCTGAGATTCTGCTCCCCATTCTCGCTGGTGAATCCTCTCACCCCCCACACCACTGGCTCACACCCCAGTTCTTGAATGCATAAATAAATAAATCTTTAAAAAAAAAAAGCTTACATACAAAGATAGAGCAACTGCCCCCTCACAGAGGCATGCAGCATTTTGCATCCATCAACATTTTTTTGGTCTAGTTTCTAATTAACAGCATGCATTTGCCAGATATTTTGCTGGAATTGGGAACAGTCTCTGTGATGCCACACCAAAATTAATTGGTCTTCTCTGAAATACAAATCACACCCTCAGTTCACTGGGACTCTGCTGAAAGCAAGACTAACTGCTTCATACTCAAGTGATATGCTCTTCTAGAATGACAGGCATCCTTTTATATAAATCACTATGCAGAGAGATCCAGAAGCAAATAACGCCTTAGTTCTTAGAGTTTTCTATGAAACTGTTATGAAGGAAATTGATTCTAAAGACATCTGAGCAACATGAAAAGTAATACTATGTTACAGACAAATTTTTCAAAATGTCTGTATTACTCACTCCACTTTTTTAACCTCACTCTTAATGCAACAAGGGCTGTGGAGAGTAGAAGTGCTGAAACAAGGCGAAACATAGTGCAAGTAAAATATTTCTTGTATTTTAAGAGAACACAATACTTCCTGATAGAACCTAATTACTGAAGAGAAGACAGCAGACATTGTATCCTCAATAAACCTGATATACTTGGGTTTAAATCTCACTTTAGCAAAAAAATGTGAAAGTTCCGTGATTACCAGAAGGTCAATTTACTTTGTATTCAAACATCATCATTCTCAACAATATTTGTATGTTGTTTCTGTTTCTTGGTAGTTTTACCTGTGAGCAATTTTCATCAGTAGGGTTTCAAAAATCTTAGCCGCTTACCCTTTAAATAAGGTTTTAGAAATGTGTGTTATTTGTCAGGCAGGGCCAAGTGAGTTATATGGCTGAATGAACATGAACTATCACCGACACTGAAAACAACTAAAGGGGCCTGCCTTGGTGATTGAGTGTTAGCATCTAATCTCCACAGTCAAGAGTTGCAGAAATCTCCATTTGCTGAAGCTGACTGTTCTCTTCCTTGGATTAAATGGAGCATGAGTCCAAATGCTTTATAATCTATCAACAATCTCTCTAATAGCAAGTTATCTCAAATTTCAAACCCTAAATATAAAAGTGATAAAAAGAAATGAAAGAATAGGACACAAGCTATAGTAAGATCAAGAAAGAGCAGAAAGTAAGGCAAGGTGAAAGAGAAAGTCAGAAGTTAGCTGATATGTGACATGTTTTGTATCAAGTAACTGATGACAGAGAAGAAGAAATAAATGACAGACCCAGAAGTTTTATTTGTTTTTAATGGAAGGACAATGTTTAATGCGGAAAAAAAAAAAAGCTATTTCAAAGTGGAGCAGAAAGGGAAGACCTTTATCATATGTTAAGCCATATAACAAATCTATAGAATTTTTAGCAGCACAGTTCTGGAACCATAATAATAGAACAAGGAGATATTATAGAAAATATAGAAACAGAGTGTTTAAACAGCAACTTAGCGTATGTCCATTTGCAAAGGATGAATCATTTGCTAAATAGCATTGGGAAAATTAGTTCAATATATAGAAGAGCACAAAATTAGATTGCAACCACATCATATTCAAAAGTTAAGTAAAAAGAGACCAAAGAAATAAATATTAAAAGAAGTTAAAAATACTACTAGAAGAAAATGTAGAACATATTTGTGACCTCAGGATTAAAAAAAATTTCTTAGAACAGGTCCATAAAACACAAGTCACTGAGAGAACGATTTAGAGACTGAGCTTTATGAAAATCTTATAAATATTTGAATTACCAGGTCTTGGAACACAGACATATATCCAAAGGGATGACCAGTATGGCCAATGATTCCCAAAGTTATGCAAAGTGTGATCATACCTCGAGGCCTTTTAATTTTTTCTCAAAATAGTATATGGCTATTTCACATCAGAATAACTTGAAATAACTATATATAACCCCTTAAGAATTTGGTCATACTCCTTTTGATGACAATGCCTCATGTGGCATTAGCCCAAGGTTAAGTGTCACTTTTCTACTTGTTATGAACTAGCCTCAGGGGAGTATTAATTGTAGCAATTATCCTAATCCAATGCAAAGAGTGAGAATTAGAAGACAGGAAGCAATATAGAGAATAAGAAGGTACTCAAAGTGTGAATGTAAGACAGTGGGTTGTTGGAATTCATACAATCCATTTGGTAGAGTCAAGTAGTAGTTAGTAAGGTAAACGGGAAATGTGCTTATTTTTTGTACTATAATCCCTGATGATCAAGTATGGCTGCCTCCTCGAAGAAAGGAAATATTGAAAGGAAGTCACCGAAACCTTTACCAGAAATTGTAAAATGTGTGTAAGTAAATGCCTATTAACCTAAAATATAATTTCAACATCATTGCAATCATTTCTCTATTTAATTGCTAGTGACAAATACTAAAGTAACCCCCTTTGTTCTTTATTATGCCAAGATTAAAATATTTTTGCTCCCTTTGGTTAAAATGTTTTTTCTCTCCTTGGCCACATATTTCTACCCAGCATTTTAAGATAGACCTGTACCTTCACAAAACAAGATAGCTTTTATAAATGTTGTTAAAAATTTAGTATCAATCACCCCTGATTTTAGTGACTTAATGGTTTCAATCCATGGCCATTTCTACAGATCGATTTTCTCATAAATGTCTTTGCAACTTAGGGCCTTGAAAATCCAACTTTACATTCTTAACACTCATATTTGACAGCTCACACTGAGGAGAAAAACTACACTTACACCATATGAAGTGTTTTAAAAAGGAAAACAAACCTAACTTTATTTTTTTTAAGATTTACTTATTTATTTATACAAGAACCAGGGTACAGGCCAGATGTACGGGAGGGTGAGAGGGTTCACCAGAGACAGAGTGGGGAACAGAACAGGCAGACTGACGAAATACACTGCTGAGGGGAGCAGCGGGCAAGACAGGAGAGGTCTGCCACGCCATGTGGGACCGTCACCGGTGGCCGGGGATCTAACCGGCGCTGCAGAGGCTGCAGACGGCTTTACAGCGCAGTGCTCAACCCCCTGCGCCACCAGGAGAGGCCCAACAAACCCAACTTTAGATTCTGAATGCCTTTGTTTTACCTTATGAACTCAAATAGCTGATCAACAGGCATCTTTTCCCTGTAGTTCTTTAAAAGAGTGTTTTTGTTGATAAAAGCAACTTTTCAATTTCCATGTTGTCAACTTTTAGCTGCTTTAATTTATTTGTTTGCCTGGTAGCTGCATATCTTACTTAAATATTCTTGATCAGTCACTACAAGAAATATGTTAATTATTTCCTATTTCCTACTCATTTCTCCCTTAGGAAAGCTATATTTTAGAAACAAAAGTGAAAGTATTTATAACGTGGTTAAGATATTTTAAAACTCCTTCCTTACCTCTAAGTTGAATTTTACATTGGCTATCTTAGAGCACATAAGCTGGGGGCTCACATAATGATCTCAAGGAAAAAAAGCTGCTCAAATTCTGGCATGTATATATATATATATATATATATATATATATATATACACATTATATATAGCATGTGTGTGTATATATATACACACACATGTATATATATATGGCATGTATATATATGGCACGTGTTTATACACACACGCACACACGCGCACACACACACACACACTTCTGCCTCAGGGAGGTAGCATTTTTGTAGAACTCATTAAATTTATGGCAGAGATTGGTTCATGCACAGTCCTATGGACTGACCACAAGTAAAATTGTTGATTAAATTGTGATAGTAACAGTAGTAGTTATAGGAATTTTACATATGAGGGACTCAAATATAGAAAAATGGCTGGAAGAAAGTTTAAGATTTCTTTTCGTGGTTATATGATGAAATTTAGGTTCATCGTTTTGGCAAGACTGCATAGTTAGGGGCCTCCCTGGGGGGGCAGGTGGTTGAGACAGCACTGTGAAGCTGTCCGCAGCCACTGCAGCATGAGTTCAATCCCCGGCCTGAAGCTAACCCATATGATGCAGCAGACCTCTCCTGTCTTGCCTGCTGTTCTCCTCAGCAGTGTATTTCAGTCAATCTGCCTGTTCTGTTCCCCTCTCTGTCTCTGGTGGATCCTCTCACCCCCTGCAACTTTGGCCTGCTCCCCAGCACAGCAATGGAGAAACTTCTGACATGTAAAATGACTTTCACTGTTTCTAGGGATTATGAATTATCCCGTATGAAATTCCTCTAGACTTTTAAAGCCTACAGTAGCATACACTACAACTTCCACCAAACAGTTGGGACTATTAAAGAGATTTTATTACAAAGTTGAGAGACTAATCTTTTTTCCCTGGTCAGTTTCAAATATATTTGAAAAATAAAATCTTGTCATTTGTTTGCCTGCAGTCCAATGTAAGTGTATAAAAAAGAAATGAAAGAGATGACAGAACCACAGAATGTTCAAGTTGAAGTCTCTTCATTTTACAGGCAAGAGAATCAAAGCTCAACTATGTGATTTGTTGTAAGATCGTATCACATTACTGAATGCCTCACTGACATATTGGGGTGGGACCTCAGATTGCTGACTCCCAGATAGTGCTTTCTATGTCATATCAATCATAAGATTACACTACAAATAAGAATATACCACCTGAACAAGTCTCGTTGCAGACAAGGTTTGTTAAGGATCCCTTATTCAGGAAAACTTAATCACAAAACCAATTTCCCTGAACGGAATATACCTGTACCATTACAGTCAGCCCAGAAAAAAGGGTATTAACCTGAGGGAGAGCAGGCTCAGTGAATACGAAATCATAGATGCACACCTCAGGGTTTTCTTCCAAACAGTAAGGAGAATTGTGGTTTCAGAAGGTGTGACTGTATCAAATAAAAACTCTGCCTACTCTCCTATTTCAATTGTGACTAGCCCAGAAGAACCATTTACTGTTACTCTTTCCTGGTTAAAGCAAATTTCAGCAAGCATAGCCTGGGTACTTATGCAATCTAAAAATATTAGAGCTGAAATTAAAGTTTCAAGCTACCAACATTCCAAGTGCTATTTTCTATTTAATATCATGGCCTGTCTCTATGGCTACAGGTAAACTTTATGAATGTAATAGACAACAATTCTTTTAACACATGATTAAATACATTTCTTCTAACATAATGAATTAAATCTACAGTTTCAAATTAAACAGTACCTAGACCTACTAAAACTGAGTGACTTAGAAACAGAAATTATGACTCTGGCTAATGATTTTCATGAAATTGGTCCAAGAACTTGTAAGATCAAAAACCAATACTGACCACTTTATGAATTAAACTTACATGGGTTTGGGAAAGCATACTGGCATTTCTATGGGATGGCTTAGGGATATAAATAGCAATTCTTTCATTTAAAGTAGTCAAACAAACTAAAAAGACAAAATCAGCTTCAGAGTACTACTTTCAAATTAAGAAGCTTTCTAATGTTAATTAGAAATGTTAATTTTATTCATTTTACTATCTGTACTACTCCTGAGTGACTATTGCGAGAAAATTTTCATATGGCAAAATTTCTGCATGTGGGCTCTGCTGGACCCCACAAATTACTATGGAGAGTTAAGAGTATATTAAGAGAAACACACAGCTAAATAAGAGGATCCCTGCTATTACTCCCAGGTTAGTCACACCATTCTGCCATCATTTCCTGTTGTGATAATAGAATTACCAATCTTATTTTTAGGTCTTATCTATAGCAGACAAATAAGTAGTGCATCTGCAACAGTTTTTTTTTTTTTTAAACCAATTTAAAAGATTATGGCTACCATTAATTGAGCTCTTGCTCTATTCTAAACAGATAGTATGTGCTTTGTATGCATTACCTAATTGACTTTAAAATCTCTACCAGGTGGCTATTTTTATTGTAATAATTATGACAATTATTATTGCAGAGGTAAGGAAATAGAAGCTTGGTGATGTTCACTTGTCCAAGCCAATAAACAGCAGAGCAAGAACTAGAACAGTCAGAATAACTCAGATCTAAGTCCCCAATCTCTATAGTGACTGCTTTCCACACGGGTGCCCACACATGCTGATTAAATGTGATATGTCATGGATTAAGAGGTTGTTAAATGACTACTCTTAGTTCCATCAAATTCATCTTTTATATTTAATTAAAGAAATAAAACACAGAATTCCAAGATTGTGTATCAGAAAGTCATATAGTAATGCAGTAATCCAAAAAAAGTTAGCATGGTGTTCATGTCATATCATGAATAAGGGAGAAAAATCCTCCAATTCAATTCAATGCCTCTCAATAGACTACCTTGCCAACCCTATGCAAATGTATAATGCAGTGGATGACTTTCAGATCCTGTCCCAGAATCCTTAATCGGTAAGAAAATGATAGCATTAAGCAGATGCTACTGTATGCTGATACATTTATACCTTATTTAATCTAAATAAAATCTAAGTAGAGAAAACTGACGGTTGGCGAAATTAAGCAAAGTATCCAGAGACACCGTTAATAAGCAGCAGGGGTGAGATCTGAAGCCAAGCCCCCATCATTTCATGTCCCATATGGCTTAATTATATAAAATAAATTACACATTGTTTTATTTTTTTGCAATTCATTGAGTTGCTCTTTGTTTCAAATAACTCTTCTGATCCTAGTTACCAACATAGAAACATTTGCCAGAACTAGAAGCTCAAAAGCCCAAAAAGATTAAAAATATGCTTTCTGAAATCTCTTTTTCTAAGCTTACTCATTCTCACCCTCAAGTCTCAGTTTACACTGCTCTTCCTCTGTGAATTCTTCCCTGCTCCATAAACTGGCAGCCCTGATACATGTTTCCACAACTTCCAGGCACTACCAAAACACATCACAGTAGATTTCATTACTTGCTGAAGTCTGTAAGATCTGTGAGGGCAGCCTCTGAACCTGTCTTAGACCCTATCATATCCCCAGGCATACCACATATTAAATGTACAGAAATATTTATTCCATAAGTGGATCAAATGATATGGTAAACTTACGATATTTAAGTTCATTTGGATTTTGAAGGCTGTTTGTTAATGTCAACCAGGGAAATGTGTAAGACTGGTAAAGAGACTGAGAGCTGTCTCACAGCAAGATGATCAGATGACTGTGTAAAGAAAAAAACAGTAAGAGCATATGAAAATATGATCCCCTAAAAAGTGTTGAACCCTTCCTCTCCCTGACTCCAATATACAAAGAAAGTGTTGACATGCCTGGAGCAGCCCTTATATTTCTATTTGCCACTATTAGGATATGTTTGTTCCAAAATAATATTGAAAACTAATTCCTGAACCATTTGAGGGAACTTGAACATTCAAAGTTAATGTGAGACACATGCAGTCATCGTTTGTCTATGCCTAATTAAATGGGATATTCTTCCGGACATTTTCAAGTACTAATAGGTCAGGGTAAAACGTGTATGTGTGTGATGGGCAGATTACCTTAACACAGCAGCCTTCAGGAGTGTCAGGGAGAAAGGGAGAGTCGTTAAAAGGTTGACTAATTTGTTTGCTTATCGTAGAACCCAACAGGTTGTTCCAAATAACTATGAAGGATTATAAATCCTCTTAGAGTTTAATGTGAGGTTCAGAGCTAAACTAGGACAAGGAAGTGATTCTAAAATCTTCACAAACCCTAGGAGGGGGGAATGTGGCAAGACATCCCGTGGACAAGACAATAAAAGATTATTTATACCCACAGCCTCAAAATAGTGCAGTTCATTAAATAAAATGTCTTTTATCATCCTGGGTGACTGAAGGTACTGACCCAGAGCATTGAAAGTGATGACAGAGAATTCTACAATTAAGGAAACCAGGAATTGTGAATCACTGAAGATTTACTCAGACATAGGAATATATCCCTTTTAACTGGGAAATCACATGAGTGTTTTTAAGCATCTGCCTGGGATGGAGAGAGGAGTATTCTTTTTCACAGAGGAAATAAATAAGATGCAATCTTGTATTTTTTTCCTTTTTATTAGAATCTGCTTATTTACAATGTCGACCTACAGACATTAAAAAAAAAGACCAGGTGCTAATAAATTCAGAAAGGAATAAAATGATACAGGAAGAAAAATAAGGTAACTAACAAAAGACTTAAATCCAGTAGAGGTCATTTTTCCTTCAGCAATATTTTAAACAATACGCAGAGACTCCTCCCCTACTGTTCCATGAACCTGGGTTCTTGGAATAAATGAGCAAATGGAATCTATCCACAAATATTCCACTGGTTCATAATGAATATTTTATATTAAATTACAAAATAGCACATATTTGTTGAGTTTTGCCTCCCTACTAAGCAAACCCCAGACCCCATGTAAAAGTCATAGGACATTTCTAAGTTTTACTATTTCCCAATGTCCAGGGACATGTTGATCTTCATGCTATTTTATAATATGTTATAATAATGTTCCTTTTTTATATCATTCAAGACATCACCTTCTTAAATATAAACATTAACTGGGCTAAATGCACAGGTAAAATAGACAAAAACATATAACTGATTTTAGGGAATTCTGACGCTCATGACTTAGCAAAGAGCTGTCTCTTGAAGGGCTCTTGTATCATCTCCTGTGTATTTAATTAGCATCCCTCCTTGTTCTATGGGGCCAGGGAAAGTTGCAGAATGATGGAATGACAGAAATAGGATTTGGAGACAAGCAAACATGGATTCTGACTCATTCCCACCACTTTTTCCCTATATGACTATGAGCTCATTATTTAACTTTTCTGTGCCCAATTTCCCCAACTATGGAAATGGAAATAATGCCCAACTTCATTCACCAAATATGAACACTCTGTTGTTCTAAATAAAGACCATACTGTGTTCATGCCTTATGGGGCTACCATTTTAGTTGATCTGATATAATAAAGATTTACAGAGAAACATTTGACATTTGAGTGTGGTGAATAATGTCAAAGAAAATGAAATAGGAAAATGGGATAAAGAGGATGGGAATGAGTCCTCCTTGGTGGTGCAAGGAGTTATGTCTCAGCATTATGAAGCTATAGGCAGCCACTGGAGCATGAGTTTGATCCGAGGCCAGGGAGATACCCACATGGCGCAGCAGACCTCCCCTGTCTTGCTCACTGCTCCCATCTGCAGTGTATTTCAGTCAATTTACCTCTTCTGTTCCCTACTCTGTCTCTGGTGAATCTTCTCACCCCTCGCACCTCTGGCCTACATCCCAGCTCTTGTATGTATAAATTAATAAAATAAATCTTTTTAAAAAAATAAATAGGATGGGAATGGATACCATGCTATATAGTAAAGCCTTTTGGAGGCTATATTTGAGTTGAAACATAAATAAAGGTATTCAGATCTTTTCAATGACTGGTCAATATAAAACTTTTATAAATAAAAAATTGAGTACAATAATTACTTAGCACCTAGTTAACACTAAAACACGGTAGGAAATAACACACCTAAGTCCACCTATGTGATCAATGGGCTTAGAGTTTGACTTTGTTGAATCACTATAATGAAATTTGTATATTAAGGGTACATGTTCTTAAAATATTATCTGTCTTAAAATATTATCTCCCCAAGAGAATATTCTTCTCCTAAGTATTTATTCCATAGGCAGTGTGGAGAAAAAGTTTCTCGTATTTGGATGTTGAAAATATTTTATTACATGAGCGGTCTATCAAAAGTGAATTCAGTAATTTCAATGCAGATTACTTTCTAATAGAAATAATTTGACAGTAGTGAATATACACACTCAGAAATGTAAAAGGGCACTATAAATTCAAATGGCTTCTCATAGAAGAGATTCCACCAATTGAAAGAAGTTGAAGACTTTCACAAGGCAAATAAGCCTGTTTAATTGATTGAAAGTGCCATGCAGCCAGAGAACATTAACTTGTATATGATGAATAGAATTAATAAGGAATTTCTTACAGAATTTTTTTAAGAACTAGCCAGTTCTAAAATGGCAATAAACAAAACAAAATGATCCTAAGAAAAATATTCAGTGCAATCTCAGAATCAAATTTTCCTTCTTAAAAGACTAGTTTTAAAAATATGGAGATATTGGCAATGCTTTACCTCAGGCTAAGAGCAAATTTCCAAATGCATGTATATGAGTAATCAAAAGAGACCATGCATAGGAAAACATTTTGGAAAATCTTGCATAACAATAACTGACCCTCCTGGAGTGTCTGCTCTGCCCTAGATGCTGGATATATAAGACCATTAATCCTCAGGAGAACTCAATGAGGGAGGTTTATTATCATCATTTTGTAGATAGGGAAATGGAGATTTGCTGAAGTTCACAAGCTATCCCTAGTTTACACAATAAAAGCCAAGTTTATAAATGTAGACTTTTGTGAAGATTTTCTTTTTAATTCTCTCTTGATGAGAGATAAGGCTATGTAACAAAGAAATAGTGATAGAAGGACAAAGACCTGTATTCTAGTTACAGATTCAACTTTCTCTCCCAGCCTGTTTTCTCATCCAATAATATCTAGTTCAAGCCCAAGTTCACCAAAATCATCCAATAAAAAGATAAAGGCAAAAGTGTTCTGTTAACCAAAGAGATCAAGACATAAGAATTAGCAATTTGCTCTTGTTGCTAAGGTACTGGCAGAATGCCTACGGGAAAGCTGTCACGTCTCTTGGGGAAGACGTGCAGTAAGTGTCTGTCCAGATCCCAGGAAAATGTTCGATTATTTGCAGGATGGCTGGAAATTGCCTTTTTGCCATCCTCCTACTAGTTATTTTTTCCTACTTCAAATGTCTTAAATAGTTTGTCTTTCAACTTGCTTGCTGTCTTGTATCTTCCGAAGTGTGTATATGTATCAGGTCACTGATGAGAGAAATATTAGTAAGCAGGGATGGACTTGGAATCATTAAAGAGAGAACCAAGGTTTTAGATGTGCCACAGTAGCCTAAAAATACATTTTTTTCTTTGGTAAAATGTGATAAGGCTCTCAGCAGTGTTATTGCCTCTGACTGGGAGTACAATTGTGGAAGCTGATTGGGACCTTTTGATTACTTGTTTGACAGCGGTAGTGTTTATCCATTAGCTCAGGGGAGCTGCTGTTACCCCTAAAACTTTCAGTGACAAACTGAATGAATGGAAAATCCTCAGGCAAATGGCCAAACTCCAGATCTAAACTCCCACATGAATTTCTGTGAGAGTAAGAAAATTTTCATTTCAAAGTCTGTAGGGAAAAAAAAAATTCCACTATTGGATTTAATATTTTTGGTACCAGAAATGTAAAGCAGTATCCCACTAAGTGAATAGAGAACCCTCCAAGGCACCCCTAAGGGTAGAGACCCTGCTGTCTATCTAGTTCAGTCCTGTTTGACCAGCAGGGAATAAAAGACTAGCATACAGTGACATGCTTTAAAAAATGTTTGAAGAATTGAATGAATGAATGAATGAATGAGTGAATGAATGAGTAGGGCTACAATAAAATGACAGGTTCTACTTGTGCAGAACTGCTGAAAGGTCCTAGGTTGAATCTGAGAAAAAAAAAAAAAAACACAGAGTGGTGGGGGAGAAGATAGAAATTTTATGATTAGAGTCCCTTATCTACTCCACAGTAATTCAGAAATGAGACAGGAATTTGTTTAATATTATCAATGCCATGAGTTGTTCCAATAAAGTTCAGACATTTTTTTAAACTTTCTTTATGACATAAGACCTTCTATATATCCTGGAGTTTCCCACTTAATTGCACGAATCGAGACAAATACTGCGTAACCAACTATGATAGGAAGAGTGAGAATTTACATTATACTGCATTACATATCACAGACATGGTCTGTATCTTTAGCAACCACATTCTAGTTAAGAGGGACCACAAAAATAATATAAAGCTTGCGGCTCTATGTACTTTAAAATACATTCTTGATTCACTAGCTTACTTTTCTCTTTTTTCACTTTCACCTCACTTTCTCTTTCCTTTTTCTTTGAAAGGGAAAAAATATTATTTTGATAGCTAAATTTTCTAGTTGATTTGTAAGTTTGCTATTTAATTGACTATCTAGCTAATACCAGTTTGTAATAGTCACTGAGTATGATCTAATGGCAGCTAGGGTATAATAATCCATGCAACCATACTTAGAAACCATGTAAATGAAGTTTTCTTTAGTTTTATACGTGTAGACTTAGGTAGTGTTGGCTAACAGTCCACTGTCCTTATAGACTTTTTACCCACTAATTCCTAGCATCTTAAATTCAAAGCTAAAAGAAAATTTAAAGCAAAAACAGGTTTAAGAATCAGAAGTTCAACCAACCGAAGTCATGAGAAAACCAATTCACCATAACATAACCGGAAGAAGTCAAAACTGCTGGTCATGCCAAAGAGGTGTTTTTTGAAAAAGTAACAATAAGAGGATCCTAAGGTGACCATCCCCCTCTTACATGCTACATCCAATTGAAAATGCTTTATTTTAATAAAATCTTCATTTAAATGGAATCTCTCATTTTTTCCCAGAATTTGCGTCTTTCCCCATGCCCAACATGGGCAGTTAGCCTGTATAGATCTATCAGTAAGTTCGTTCAACAATTTGTAACAAAAAGTTTCACTTACATGTTCAAACTGAGGAAAGAGAAAGAATGCATAATTACAGTTCTTAAAGACCAATTCAGTTTGGCATTATAGTACACATAAACATCGATCACATTTTCTAATATAAGGAACTTCATTTGTTATATAGAAACTTAAAAAACTGCATATATTGTATTATCTCATACACAAAGAGTATGCTTCAAGAACATTCACAAATTTCTCATTGAAAACAGGATCATAACAACTACTGACAATTACAGGAATTATTCAAAGTCATCACTTTACCCAGTTGCAGGGATCATCTAATTTTTCTGCTGAATGATGACGAGAGTGGGAAAGGTTAGAAGGGGGCATTTTGTTCATGGAATCTAAGGCTAATCCATAATGCAAGCCCAGGGTTTCAAGAAGCCCTAGTATCATTAACATGGAAGTTTCCAGAACTCCCCACATTGTTAAGCTGTTTACCATATAAAATTCTCACATCATATTTTCAAATTATCTTTGCAGAACATCAGGATCCTGTGGTCACCAAAGAAGGAACTAACAGATGCTAGAATCAAGCCAGTTAAGATCATATTAGAGAACATATGTGCAGGGAAAAGTGACTGAAAGTACCCACAGCTGATCATAATGTAAAAATCACCTCCTCTGGGGCCTCCCCTGGTGGTACAGCGGTTGAGCGCTGGGCTGCGAGGCTGCCCGCGGCTTCTGCAGCGCCATTTCGTTCCCTGGCTACCGGAGAGGGTCCCCCCCCACCAAAAAAAAAAAATCACCTCCTCTGGGTGGGGTTTAGCCACCTTTTTTTTTTTTTTTTTGCACATGCATTTTATGATGACGCATGATCACTGACTGCAGAGATGCCAACAGAGGAACACCCAGAACACACCAGAGGAAGGTACCAAGCTGTTGCAACTGTGACCACATCCCTGCCTCTCCCCAGCACAACTCAATATAATCTGTTCCTTTGGGGCCAAACCGGGAGGCTCTTAGAACCAGAAAGGTCTCCTTGGAACTCTGTTGCATTTTCACCTTCAAATAAACCTTGAACTTCTGGCTCTCTGACACTGGCATCTAGGGTCGTCATTTCATTCTTAAAGAGGGTTTTCAAGAGTGCAACAGACTGGTCTGGTGTCTGGTAGGATATGCCTTAACCTATAACCCACTGTTCCCAAACAGTGAAGCTGTGGGCAGCCACAGCAATCTCTCGGGCTAATTCGCTCATGTTGCCAGAGGCTTGGGTGAAGAATCAGAAACCCCTCCCTTGTCTAGTCTGGTAACAATGAGGTTATTCTTCATTGCATTGCACACTCTGTCAAAATATATACAATATACCATATTTTGAATATGGTTGTTATGAATCCAAATGATAAACTGGCATGTTAAATCCACTGCCTCTTAGAAAAATAAGATCATGACTCACCAGTTACTATTTGCCAGTATCGCTCTATTCACATACAGTTTTCTTCGTGGCAACTTAATGAGCAAAATTTAAATAGTTTTAGAAACATATTAATTTTTATCAATTTTGTGGTTTTTTTAATTTTATACATTTTTAACATCATTTTTCATTTTTGCACAATGTATGCATTTTCATCTTGGTTATAGTCCCCATACAATTCCCACCCTCCTTGTTTTGATCCTACTCCCTCCTCTCCGCCCTCTTCCACCCCACCCAATCCCCCCACCCGCCATGTTGTGTCTCTGGTTTATAGTTGCTGTTGCTTGCTGACTTTTACTTTATTATAATTGGGTTTTTTCCTGGTCCCTTATTTAGGTTTTCTAAATTCCTGCTATGAGTAAGACCATCCAATATTTTTCTTTTTCTTTCTGGCTTATTTTGTCTTTTTATGCCTCAAAATGTTTTTAAAAAGTTTCTTTCTGGTTCCTTATAAACCGTATTTGACTAATCCCCTAAGTAAAGCTCTAAATATTCACCAATTTCATTATTAAGCTAAAATGTGCTTAATTTTTCATTCTTGGCTGTGTTTGAGTATTAATGGGCTTAAACAATATACTAATTTATGTTTATATGCAATATTACTTGAAATACTTCAAAACAAAATATCTCATATTCACATATATGCATGTATATAATGCATGTAATTTTATTTAGTCTTTTTAATGATCTACTGTTCTAAAATATTTGCTCACATACCTAAGTTTAGGTAGCAAGCAAAATATTTTAGCTCTTGTTTATGAAAAGTAAATACTTTCTATATGATTCATAATAAATACTAACAAACAAGTCATACAACTTTTAATAAGTAATGGACTGCTGAATCCACTCAACTATTATAAAAATTGAGTGAAAAAAAAATATGACAAATAGAAAATTCCCCAAATACATGACACATAGGTTCAAAAAAATTCACAATGCAAATTATGAAATTAGGAAATTGAATGGCAATAAAAATAGGATATGACAAAACATGTAGGTAGGATAGAAAAAAAGCCATGCTTAGGAGAATCTTAAATACATAAATTCAAGACTATATCTACATCAATTATTTAACTACTCTAACTATTTTAGAAAAAGAACCACAAATTAAACCCCATAAAAGGAACAAGGTAAATGAAAATAAGAGCAGAGGATAGATGAATAAAATGGAAAACAAACTTAAAAGAACAAATTATTAAGTTTGTTTTTCTGAAAGGTATAATAAGATTAATTTCTAGTAATATTGATCAAAGAATTAAAAAAAGGTAAAATACTAATTCTAATACCAGGAATTACAAAAGGAATAATACTCTATACATCTGAAAAAACAGGTTATTATAGACATCTTTATGCCAATACACAGAAAATAGAAATATAAAGGACACATTGCTAAAATAATGAAAACTTAGAGAAACTGAACAAAGACAATCCCAGATCTAGGGGAGTAGTGACTGGAAAGAGACTTGAAGGGAGCTTCTGAATTTCTTGAAGTTATGGGTACACAGGTTTGCTTCTCTGTGAATATTGCTTTTAATTTATAATGTGTGTGCTTTTGGGCAAGTATATTATATTGCAAAATGCATTTCTTTAAAAACTTTAATTGTGTACTTAGATACTGGCTGAAAACTATAATATCTTTCTCCAAGGCCATAAACTGTAATTTTTAATATTGGTGATGAGGGGCTAGGGTGATAGCTCACTTCTGGTCAACTATATGAAACCTGAAAAAAATGAACATTTATCTCATTTTCATTTAGGATGAAAGTAGATAAGACAAAATATAACAGTTTTTTGTTGTTTTTTTTTTTTATTTTTTTAGTTTTAAGGTCTACTCTTGTACTTTGAAAAAGCAATTTTCTTCTGCAAGTGATTTACATGAAAATCCTTAGTAAGATTTAAAATCTACAACATTGATCATTATGTATTTCATAATGATCAGTAAATGGCTACATAATTCAAGTAATTTTCCGAGTTCTGTATTTGTAGCAGGTTTAAAATGATGTCTTAACCTTTCTTTTTCTAGTCAGCTTAATAGGAATATAAATGTTCTATTTTTTCAAGTTGTTACAATTAAATAGGGAAATGCATATAAACCTAATAAAACAGTGCATGCTATGTAGTAAGAGTTCAATAATTGCTAGCTATTTCATTATGGTCATCATCTTGGTCATTAGAAATATAACTTTTTTCTCCAAATTAAATGCATACTTCCAGATTCTAGTCATCAAAAATAAGTAATATGATTTACATTCAATTCTATTCTGATTTGGAAACCCTGCATTTCTATGCAAAAGGAGAGTAAAGCATGGATTTAAAGTAAAATATACTGCTCAATTTTTAAGTTGAATTTGAAAGTGTCTTCTATTTTCAATGTTAACCCCATAATTTAGTTTTCAGCTATGTCACTGCACTTTGAATTTTCTCAAATAGAATTCAGAATTTGAAAAATGCACTATAAAAGCTACCAATTATCATGTATCTACTTTATGCCAGGAGAGTATATCTCTCAGTATACGACTAAGAAATGACTCACAAATTAAGAATTTACACAAATGCAAACAAATGATAAATGATAGAAATGGTATTGAAACCATTTTTTGGTGATTCCAAATTATGTCAAATGATAAACAACTCAGAGTAGCTGTGATGCTCCACATTGGCTGGGTCTCTGGTAAAGATAAGAGCAGAGCAGGCACTCTGGTTTGGACTCTCTTTTCCCTACCCTTTGAGAGTGGTGCTTCCCTCCTGAAATACTCTGAGAGTACACAGACTGCCAGTCTCTGAACACAAACAGCAGAGAGAAAGGGTATCAGTAGTGCCACAAACACAGACTCCTCATCTGCACCAACATCCAGGTCAATCTCTCGCCTTATTGACTCAACTGCAAAACAGATGTGATAGGAACTCTCCTACACTGCTGGTGGGAGTGCAAACTGATCCAACCACTATGGAAAGCTGTGTGGAGGTTCCTCAATCGGCTAAAAATGGAGCTTCCATATGATCCAAAAATCCCACTCCTAGGTATTTAGCAAAAGGACACAAAAACATTAATTCAAAAGGACACCTGAACCCCTATGTTTATTGCAGCACTATTTACAATAGGTAAGCTATGGAAACCACCCAGATGCCCAAAAGTAGATGACTGGATCAAAGAGATGTGGTACATGTACACAATGGAATATTACTCAGCAATCAAAAAAGATAAACTCATGCCATTTGCAGCAACATGGATGGAGCTGGAAGGGATCATGCTCAGCGAGATAAGCCAGAAAAAAAAAAAGAAAAATACTGGATGGTCTCACTCATAGCAGTAATTTAGAAAACCTAAATAAAGGATCAGGAAAAAGACTAATTATAATAAGGTAAAAATCTGGTTCACAGACAACTGTAAATCAGAGACATACTACACGGTGGGAGAAGGGAGTAGGATCAAAACAAGGGCGGTGGGAATTTTTTGGGGACAATAACCAAGATGAAAATGCATACATTGTACAAAAATTAAAAATGATGTAAAAAATATATAAAATAAAATGAAACAGATCTGAGTACATACAGAAACAGCAAAGGTAAAATAAATAAGTAGATAAAATCCAATGAAAACACAACCTCATCTGTAGAAGTAAAATTAGTTCAATCCCCTAAATTACTATTATAGACTTAAAAAAAATAATATTGGGATTAACATAGCATATTGCCATTAACACAGCAAAATGAGCAAACAAAAATATTTAACACATGACAACTTGAGACCACAAGAAGAGTCACAAGGTGAGAACAACTCTCCGGAAGACAAACACAAAAACATGGAAGATTAAATTTCCTCATAAGAGTGTTCACAATTGCTACAATGAAAGAAATCCAAAGCGGTAGAAGAAAGCTCAAAAAGGCAATTCAAAGTGATACAAGAGAACTCAGAAAACTTAATTGAAGGGATACCAAAAAATTTAGAAAAACAATTAAATGAACTGAGAAATAAAGTCAATAAAGAAAAGATAGAAATTGAAGCTTTATATAAGAAAGTAACAGAATTAAGGAGGTAAAGAGCTCAATAAATGAAATCAAGAACTTCAGAGAAAGCTGTGGAAGTAGACAGACCTCGTGAAGGAACTAATCAGTGATGTTGAAATTAGTAATACATAAAAGAGCCAATTGAAAGAGAAGGAGATACATGAGATATATATTTTAAAAAAAAAAAGCAATTGGAGAACTATCTGACTCCATTAGGAATTATACCATAAGAATAATGAGTATCCAGAATGGGAAGATGGGGGTAGAGAGTTTACTTTAAAAAATGATAAAGAAAAACTTCCAAAATCTAGAGAAAGAACTAAATGTACAAATCCATGAAGTGAAACAGATATCTGGTTATCTAAATGTACTAAGACCTATAACAATACACATAGTAAGTAGTGAAACTATCAAGAGTTCAAGACAAAGAAAGAATATGGAAGGTGATTAGGGAAAAAAGTGGATAATCACTTTCAGAAAAAAAAAGAGGAATGGATTAAAGTTTTGGATGTAAAATTGAAAACACTTCATGACATTGGCTTCACAGATATCTTTGGGGTCTTGATTTCAACAGTAAGGGGGAAAAAAGAGAAAATAAACAAATGGGATTACACCAAACTAACATGTTCTGCACAGCAGAAGAAACTATCATTAAAATGAAAAAGTCCACATATATATACAATGGAATACTACATACCAATAATAAAAAAGGAAAATCTTAACATTTGCAACAATACTGGTGAAACTAGATAGGATTATACTAAAAGAAAATGAAAGCAGTCAAATGGAAATAGGCAAATACAGAATGATTTTACTAATATGTCAAACACAAAGAAAACAAAGCAACAGATAACACTAAACCAAAAACAATCCCTAGAAATATGACTGCAGAACTGAGGCTAAACCATGGAGAGGATGAGGTAGGGAGCAAAATACAGAGTAGCCCAATGGTCTATGGTGGGCTAACATACAAATAGGCATGAACTTATATCTCTAAAAGATATAGCTTTAAACTAATATAACCTCAATAAAAAAATGGTACCATCACAAACAAAATAATTTCTATCTACCAACGAGTTTTTGATCACACGTGATTATAAGAAAGCTGGGATATATGGAAATGTAAAACACTAACAACTATGCTTTATTGTTGGAAATTATTAATCACTCTATCAGGACAATCATTCATGTCATTTTATAAATATCAGTTACATAAAGGTTATCACCTAAATTTCTTAAAACCAATTCTCCAGTTTAAATTTAATGTGAAATAGCATTATTTTCTGCATTCCATTTCTTACAATCAGTAGCCAAAATTTTAATATGGACTTAACCAGAACCAGCTCAACATAAGGTAATTTAAAAAATTACCCATGACCATTATATTTCATCATCCATTAAAGAGTTTCTATCTCTTACACATTTTTCTTGTGTGTGTATATCGTTCATGTAAAGCTTTTTATTGAAGTATTACATACACATAGAAAAATATACATATGCACAGAATAGCACAGACATATTAAGTGTAAACTGATACTGTTTCTACATAAACATGATGTTGGTTAATATAATCAACATCAACATGAACAGCAACTAGCTTAAAATCAATAGGTTGCCAGTCTTCCATCAGTTACATTTGCCTATGTGAGACTGTTATATAAATGGACTCATAAAATATGTACTTTTTGTATCAGTTTCTTTGTGTCACTGAGTTTGTGCGATTCATATAGACATAGTTCATTTTCCTCATTGCTGCATTATATTAAACTGCATGTATATAGCACAATTTATTCACTCTATTATTGTTTGATATTTGGATTGTCATGTGACACAACTCAAGAAATAAAAGAATTACAGAGGAGGTATTTACAATGCATATGTCTAGATGACTTATATCCCCAATATATAAATAACACATGAATCAAGAATAAAAACCCTGACAGCCTTATAGAAGATGAAAAAAAAAAAGACTTAAAATTTTAAAAAAGATGTGCAAATAGTCAACAAACATCTCAAAAAGGACTTAATTAAGCAATAAGGGTGATACAAATTAAAACATAATAATATTGCTCTATACATTCTGGAATGACTAAGTAGAAATGACTGAAAATACTATGTGTTGAAAAGAAAGTGGAGAAACCAGACCTATCACAAACAGATACAACTACTTTGTAAATTGCTACAACCACTTTAGGAAACTATTTAGCAAAAACGCTCAAAACAGTGACATCTAATAGTTTTTATTTGATTTTCACCATAGTTTTCCTGGTTCTTAACCAAATAGAAGTGTTATTCAGTCAACAAACATTTACTCGACGCGTAAGAAGTCACAATATGCCAGATTCTGAGGATGTAAGACTTCAACTTCCTTGTATTTTCACTCTGAGATATCTGCTTGTGCTGCCCTTTGGAAACTTTAGGGCTGTTTCTATGTTGTCACAATTCAAGTTATCCAAACTTTAGAATATAACCTGAACAATGTCCTTTTGAGTGAACCTGTTCAAACATCAAATAAGTAAAACTTCTTTTTAATACATATTTCAGGACTCCCTGGTGGCACAAGGGGTTAAGCACAGCACTATGAAACCGTCCACACCCTCTGCAGCACAAGTTCAATCCTGGCCAGGCAGGGAGCAAGCCACATGGCACAGCAGACCTCTCCTGCATTGCCCGCTGCTCCCCTCAGCAGTGTATTTCAGTCAATCTGCCTGTTTTCTGTTCCCCACTCTGTCTCTGGGTAATCTTCTCACCCCCCCACATCTGGCCTGTACCCCAGTTCTTGTATGCATAAATAAATAAATCTAAAAAATTAATATGTTTAATTATGTTTCTTAATTAAATAAATTTCCTTGGACAGAATCCAAGCAAGGTCAGCCTTTATATTGGATACTATTATAGTGTTACATATTATTGAATAATATATAATGAGTGCAACTATAAAACACTCAATGCATATTGAGTGCAGACTCATATCTTTCTTCTATAAAGTCTATAAAGTCTAGCAATAGTAAAACTAGAACTGCCACATGATACAAGTTTAACTATGTAGACACTAAAAAGCGCACACATTTTAAGAAACAAAATTTAAGTCTTATTTTTAAAATCTCTTAGGTATAGTATTGCATTACAGAAATTTCTAACTATAATTATCTTGACTGGAAATAAGACGATATTTCCATTTCCTTATTGTATAATACTATTTTTTTCAAGTTAGATAAGTGACATATTTATAAGGAAAACACAAATGCTAAATTATATTTTTTGACACATAACAGAATGGATCTGCACTGTGTAAAATAGGTCTTAATCAGATATAAAACATTGAAGAACATTTTTTAGAACAATCATCACTTTCTAGCAAAATATGGCTGCTCAGTTTTATGAAAGCAAACATTAGTTTTTACTGCTTTCAGTCTTTCAGCATACTTAGTTACTGACATTTACCTACATTTGATTTCTCATCAAAACCTTTGCAACAGAACTGTCCATTTTATTTGTTTGCTTTTATTTACTTATTAATTTTACTGAATTAACATTGCATCATATACTATAGTATTCTCCATGCCCTTCTATGTTGTTGCAAATAGCAGGATATCCTTCTCATACCTAGATCATAATCCACTGTGTATATACCTCTTACCCATTTGTCAACCAGTGGGCACATGGTTGTTTCCTGTTCTTGGCTATTATAAATAATACTGCAATAAGAATGAAGGACATATATCTCTTTGAATTTGTGCTTTTGAATATATCAGGTGGGTTAACCCAGAAGTGGGTTAACTAGAATCAGGAAATCATCATATTGCTATCCATAGTAGTGGCAAGATCTTCTTTAAAGTGTAGTTTTAGAGATCATTCTTGCCATCTGCTGGCTGTCCACCAGTCACTGTATATAGCATAGAGCATTATCACTGATATCATATCTGTCCACATAGCCAACTAGGAAAGATGATGAAAGTCAAAGGAAGTGAGCCAGAAAAGGAAAGCTGACAAGTTCCATAACTGGCTGACCAAAGGGAGTACTTTTCTCCTATTCTCCATAGACTGTGCTAGTCTCTCTGGAATTAAATTAAATCCCTGAAGAAATAATCATTAGAACTAATCATTAAGGACTATGGTCAGTAATTATTGTTCAATACAGCTACTCTAAAATGCAAGCAATAGCTCAATTTCACTGCAATACATAGGAAAAACTAGATTGAATAAATTACAATTTTTCTCTGAGACTTTGCAAAGGATTGATCTTTACGAATCCTATTGTAATTATATTTCAAGAAAACCAACTCCCAAGATCCGTGATCTTTATATCTCCCCACTCTGAGGAGCAGTATTCAGAGCTTAGGCAGAAAGATTTTAATGAATTTTATAAAGATACAACAATGGATTGAATTGTCGCTCAAAGAACGTTAATACATAGAAAAAATCTGTCATCATACAGAGCAAAGTAATTTAAATTTTTTTCAATTAGTATGTCTACCTATATTAAACATTATATATATCTACATTTCTAAGAATTAATGAACTACTGGTTATTTATGATATGTAAGTTTTCTTTAAAATTTTATTCCTTCCTTTCCAATCAACTCTTCTCCCAGTTTTTACAAAATATAGCATATTACAACAGTTTTCTAGAAATTTAACATTCAGAATAGAATATAACTGATTTTTCAGTGTTTTGTAATCTTTCATATCATCCTTTACATATCACTGTTATCAATTTCAATTTCAATTCAGTATTTCTGGAAACCTATTTGATGCCCACATCTTTACTAATTTTATCAATATGAATTAATTTATTGATATCTACTTAGATTTTACATATAAATTCAAGTCATATGTATAGAGAGCCAGGGATTCAATCATTTCAAAGTTTCTCTGAAAAAAATTAAAGAATCCTGATACTTTACAATATTCTTTCATTTCCTCATTTCTCACACTTTGAGAGAAACAGACTGTTTCCCTTCTCTATCAACCTAATTTTTAGGAATCCCAATCAACTAGAAACAGAGAAGCCATGAGAATAACAGGGCTACAGGGTTCCTATTCAAATCAAGTGAAATCATGTGTTTAAAGCACTTAGTACAATGTGTGACATTAAGCACTCAAATTGCTATTTTCACTGTTATTAGAAGTGGTGCTGTCTGTCCTGTGGCATAAATCTAGACCTCAGACATGTAATTTCTTGCCAGTAGATACAAGTGCTAACAACTTTGAATATGAACAATGTTTACCTTTCTTCAAGAATGTGTACAATTGCTATTTTCAGCCAGTAAATTCAAGAACAGCAATTCAAAATTTCTGTAGACATAGAACATGAAATCCTAGCAGGTTGACAAGAAGCTAAGTGTGTATATGCCAGGGAGCCAATGGAAGGATTCATTTATGAAGCAAAGACCTGAAGGGTACTACATGTTTGCTGTGCCTAGGGAGAAATGAACCATGGACCAGGAATATCAATGAGTTTTTGTTAAATTTTTGAGATGGGTTACTCCTCTAACCCTATATAGGTTAGAAACTGAGAAGGAAAGATTGTTCAGGGGTATTTATTCCCTGGGTTCCTGCTCTGTTGGGTTCCTCCAACTTATGTTGTCCCTCCACAAAAAAGGCAGCAGCTCCTATTAGATGATTGTCCCCCACAGTCTCTCTCCAGGTTCTAGGGTTACCTTCCTCCCCTTGTCCCGTTCAGCCAAACTGCTCCTAACTAATAATAGCTCTGAGCTTAAAAGAAACTTCTCTGAAGAGGAATGCAAATGGCCAACAGGCATATGAAAAAATGTTCAACATCACTTGTCATCAGGGAAATGCAAATCAAAACTACCATGAGATACCATCTTACACCAGTGAGAATGGCACATATTAAAAAAACTAGCAACAACAAATGTTGCGAGGGTGTGGAGAAAAGGAACTCTTCTGCACTGTTGGTGGGAGTGCAAACTGGTCCAACCACTGTGGAAAGCTGTATGGAGATTTCTGGACCTACTAAACATAGAGCTTCCATATGATCCAGCAATTCCACTCCTAGGTATTTACCCAAAGGACACAGAAACATCAATTCCAAAGAACACCTGCACCCCTATGTTTATAGCAGCACTGTTTACAATAGCTAAGCTGTGAAACAACCCAAATGCCCAAAAATAGATGACTGGATCAAGAAGATGTGGTACATGTATACCATGGAATATTACTCAGCATTCAAAAAAGATAAACACATGCAATTTGCAGCAACATGGATGGCGCTGGAAGGGATCATGCTCAGCGAAATAAGCCAAAAAGAAAAAGAAAAATACGGATGGTCTCACTCATAGCAGGAATCTAGAAAACTTAAATAAGGGACCAGGAAAATGAGTAACTATAAGAAAGTGAAAATCAAAAATCAACAAAACTATGAACCAGAGACACTTTAGGGGGGCGGGGGTGGGAGGGGAGGGATTGGGGTCAGAATGGGGGGGCTGCAATTGTATGGGGAATATAACAATAAAATTTATTAAAAAAAAAAAATAAAAGCTTAACTTAAAAAAAAAATAATAATAATAATAGCTCTGAGGGCGCTATTCCTTTTTCGTTTTTCCTAAGCCAAGTTGACAGTTGTGTAAATTTTACACAAACAAGTCAATCTTATCAAGCAGGTCTCAAATAATAGTTGCACAAGCATCTCCCAATGAAACAAATACAAAATGTGTTCACAAAGTTGTTTTAAACCTTAGGCATAAGGTCAGTGTTTATTTCTAGAGTTGAGTGGGTCCTTCACTATTCACATTTTGTAAACTCATCCTTAATTATGAATAGAACACAAAAAATGTACAGTCCCTTCAACTAGAGCTTATGTTAAATTAGATTTTTTTCCGAACACAATGAGGAAAACTGAAATGAAATGCTACCACAAATTGAAGCATAGGAGGGACTTGAGTAATACTAGTTTTGAGCATTCTCCTAGTCCATAACTACTGTGCTAAACCTTGCCTTTTTAATGCAGTAGAAGTAAAGCTTTACTACCTTATATATATAGTATGACATATTAAAATGATCAGAAATAACTCTAGTTATTTAAATAACTCTAGCTATTTTCACATTTGGAAACACTGGTTCCTGAAATAAATGTTGAAATTTAAAAGTAAATACATTTGAAAAATATACATTCTTTGGGTTGTTATTTCAGAAATGCAGCCAAAGGAGTTATTTGTAAGTCAATAATCCTTTTGTAATACAAATATTCAAGAATATTTCTTTCTCTAACATGTTGCAACAAATGGAGTCCCTTATCCTGATTTTTTTTAAGTAAAGCATAATAGAAACAATATTGATTTGGCAAGAGTATTCTTCTAAAATAGCCCAATAGGCTTTTAAAACAAAATCTCATGAGCATACATTTCCCCATTCACTTTGCTGTCGTCATGGAAACCAATCTCTGGCACATGTGATGGTGTAACCTACACATCTCTCTGGCCCGAAAATTCCGTTGTTGCCATGGAAACTACTAGTCACCAGACTTTCCATTCCCTGATGCTCCCATAGATACCACTGATATTTCAGCTATGATTTTGTAGCCTTTAGCAGTTTTAGGACTTTCTGGCAGTGCCAGAAAGAAAACAAACAACAACACTCTAGGTACCTTGTACCTCACAATTTATTTCAGTCATCAAATTCTGTGCAACCAACACAATACTAGGAATAATTTATTTTAATAGAGTCCCAGGTGAGCCTTAAAGCTGTTCAGAAGTTCTCAAGATTCTAAAATAAAAGATTGTTTCATTTAAAAAGAAACAGCAGTCCTATGGAATATAAAGAAACACAGGAGCAGACAAATGAAGCTTTCAGAATTGGAGAATGTCTTGTGGGGAATACAGAGGGGAGGGAGCCCAATGGACTTTGGTGGAGGCATATGGATGCTTTAGTGGCAGGTGTGGTGTGGTAACATACACCTAGAGAAGTGTGGACCTATACCTCCTAATCAGATACAGTGTGGTAAACCAATGTCATATCAATACAAATTAAAGTAAAACAACTAAAGAATAATTAGCAGTCATAGAAGGTATTAATCCTTAGAAAATAAAAATGTTTTAAGAAATAGAAAAAAGGACTTAACATAATAGACTGAAGTCTATCTTTTTTGGCAAAATGTAACCAAGAAGTTATAAAATGTTCACTCTACTGACATAATTCAATGGGGACACACTTACCTCTCATTCCACTTTGGGAATGAAACTGAACTCTTCCCTTGATAAAAGACAAAGAAAAATCTAAATGCTTTGAATAGCACATGGAGAGACCTAAATTTGGATTACAAAAGTTCATTACTGAAGTTCCAGAGAATGGTTCCAGAATATCAGGAGGCAGAACAGTATTTCGATATTTGTCCTTTCAGCATTCTCAAACTATGATTCTAGAAAACCATCTTTTTTTCTGAAAAATAATTTCCATTTCTTTAAGGAAATTTAGGAAAACAAAAAATTGGGAAAAACAAAAACCAATTTTCCTTGAGAGTATACACTGCAAGTATTTGCTGAGTAACAAGAATATCAGGAAATGTGTGTGAAACATGGAATGCAACATTACCTATACACACATATCTAAAGGGCAACCCACAGGATGAACTGCATTTATAGAACTTGCTAATTAGCCTTACATATTTATTTGAATTAGTTTTACATTTAAAATTCAATTTCCAGCTTCTGATAAAATACTAAAATAGATAAAAACAGAATCTACATTTCCACATTCCCTGCCATTCTCAATTTAGTTACAAGCAGACTATGACACCCACTCAAATCAAGTGAATAGTCTGTATGTACAATAAAACCATACCAATCACTATACTGACACTCAGGTAATCTGTTATTTTTAAGTGACTCTTTGAGCACAAAGGCATAAAAATCCAAGAAAAAAATGCTCTGGTTAGATATGAAAGTTATGAGAAAGAATGGAATTAAGAATGACTCAGATTTCTGGGCTGTTGAGGGTAAAAGGGAAAGGAGTAGTGGACTGCTATTTAAAATAGAGAAAATGGGAGATACCTTCGGTAGGACTAGGCAACAAATTTAATGAGAATAAATCTAGATATGTTGGCTACATAGCAGCTTTGCAATGTCAAGGTATTAATGTAACTGGCAGTCAATTGACTTTTGGGGATTACATTGAATGTAACTAAACTTCATTAATTTTTAATGCTACTAGTAATGGTAATTCCTACAAAATTAGTACAATACTTATATATTTTTATTATATATACTCAATTCCTATATAATATTCACTATATGATGCTAAGTCACTCATTTGGATAAGGACTCAAAATAGTCACTTACAACAATAGCTTTAATATTCAAAAAACCTGAGAACTACTTAAAATTTCTTTAGAAAATGGCATCCCATATTACTTGTTTCTTGTTAAAATGTATGTAATATTGGGCCTCCCTGTGGCACAAGGAGTTAAGTGTCAGCACTATGAAGCAATCCTCAGCTACTGCAGCATAAGTTCGATCCTCCGCCAAGGAGGTGATCCACATGGTGCAGCAGACCTCTCCTGTCTCCCCTGATGCTCCCTTCAGCAGTGTATTTCAGTCAGTCCGCCTGTTCTGCTCCTCACTCTGTCTCTGGTGGATCCTCTCATCCCCCGCACCTCAGGTCTGTACCCCAGTTCTTGTATGCATTAATGAATCTTTAAAAAATATATAGAATGTATGTAATATCATATAATGTGGGAGGTAAACTACTTTAGAAAAGGCACTATCAATGCCTGACACAGCTAGCACCCAGGAAAAGACTATGTGCCATCATTAGCTATTTCTACTATAAAACATTCTTATGAAAATATCAAAATCTAAAATGCCATCTCTAGAGACAACCACTATCAATACCAAAATACAAATTCAGCAAGATACGCACAGGTACGGGCACACACAAATGCACATACTCATCACTCCTCTCTTTGGATAAAAATACTGTAGATGTTATGGGGCAGCATGTTCTGCCTCTCAATCATACAGTGTGAATATATTTTCATGTCATTATGTATATTCATTCATCTACACTAGCCAAGAACTTTTCCATTGCCAAATACTATTCTTTAGACAGCTCTGATTCTAAGTTGAAGGGTCCTTTTTCTATCTTCAAAGAAACCACAGTAATCAAAAGCTTATTAAGTCAGATTTCTGTGCCACTGTCCAGAAGATTTGGCAGCGACCATGTCACATAGTTAGACAAGAAAGAGAGCCACAATTACATAAAAAACCAGGAGAGGAAATCTTCCTTCAGGCTTCTCCTTTCATACTTTTTTCACTCTTTCAACATCACACAGAATACACAGACACACACAAAATTTAGAGGACTAAAAAAGATCAAAGAGCATCGCCTCTTTTTTCAAGAAAAGGCAAAATCTGGATATTTAATTACTTTTGTTTGAGAAAATCAAAAAAAGCCCAGACTAGAGAAAGACTAAAAAATTGAACAAAGTGAAATGAAAATTTTGCTACAAATCCTTCCCCACAAATTTGTGAGATGAAGACTTAGGAAAAAAGCATGACATTTGCTGTTATTATCTTGGCCTCAGAATATGGGATGCATGCAGGAAAGTCAAAGGTAATTATGAAAAACCCCTTAAAGAACATATAAGTTATTTGACACTAAAGCCAACACTAATCCATGCCCCTGCCAGTTCTACCTATTGGTTTTGAGAATAATTGCCATAGTGCATTAGGACCTACAGACACATTTTACTAGCGTCTAAATTTTGTAACAGTTCTGCACATACCAGTCAAGGGAGACTTTAGCTACAGAGCAAAGTCATTTAAAACTCAAGAACAACAAAGAAAGAATTTTTGATTTCAATTTCCCTAATGTGGCTTCAGAGCCCCAGGAGAGATTACTCTTAACAGTTTGAGGAAATGCACATTTGCAGCCAGAGCCCAGGGATCAACAAAGTCTACTGTTTTTCAGAGAAATCAAAATGAGAATTCTGGGGACATGAAGTAATGTGAATACGTTTGGTCACTTGAAAAGTGTTCGATCTTGCTGTAAGAATTACAGCAAAGCAACAACTTAGAGCAAAAAAAGGAGAAAAAAGCAAAATGCTAAGAGATAATTAGAGATAATTTAATCTTCATATAAAATGTGGACAACCCATCTGGGACTTATTTAATAAACTAATTTAGAGAAAACAGATTACTAAAATACATAAACACAGACAAGAGAGACATATGCATACACACATATAAATGCAAACATTCTCCATAGAAGACATACAGGCTGAAAGACAGACATCTCTGGCACAAAGAAAACCACAGGAGGTACAACTATGATAAGCCCATTTATTTACAGAAAGAATGGGTAGGATAGGACGTGTGGAAAGGGAGATCAAGAAAAAGAAGAATAAATATATTTTGTCAAGTTTGCTGAATAACTTTCCTCATCTGAGTCAACAATTGAATTTGGCTCTTGTAATCTGAGCCATGTTGTAATCTGAAGAGTTTTCCAAATCTCAAGGTATTCAGTAATTAAATCTCAGTCCGTAAGTCATTGGCTATTCAAATGGGGTCACTATATTGGGGTTTTAAATATTGCAAAGGAGGCAATATTAAACAATGAACCACATGATTGCTTTTTCATCACAATTGCAGTAATTGCTCCAAAGGAAAGAAGTTCATGATACTAACAGATGTGTCATTGCAAGTATGAGAAAGATAATAGTTCATGCAAAAGATGAGGGCCTCCCCAGTGGCGCAGAGGGTTGAGTGCAGCGCTGTGAAGCTGTCCGCAGCCTCTGCAGTGCAGGTTCAATTCCTCGCCGGCCAGGGAGATTCCCACATGGCTTAGCAGACCTCTCCTGTTGCATCTGCTGCTCCCCTCAGCAGTGCTTTCAGTCTATCTGCCTGTTCTGTTCCCTGCTGTCTCTGGTGAATCTTATCCTCCCGCGCCTCTGGCCTGTACCCCAGCTATTGTATAAATAAAAAATAAATCTTCAAAAAATAAATTACAAACTTTAAAAAAAAATTAAAAGATGACTTGGAGTTGGCTGGAGCAAACAGTAGCATGAAGAAGTGAAGGTGTTGAGCACAAGGCCAGAGATATTAAGCAGATCCAAATGAGGAAAACATGAATAAAAAAGCAATCATTCCCCATAACCATGATAATGATAAACTACACTCTTTGTCACCAACATTCCATCCAAGGACATCCCTGCCTGGACAACAAAGGGAAGGAAACCCACATGAGTATTTACTATGATGAGGCACCATTCTGGGCCTCTAAATATCTAGCACATTATTTGACCCTCCCAACACACCTGTGAAGTTGGTGTTACCACCATCATTTCTATCTTAAAACAGGAAACAGAATGAAAGATAAGTGACAAATACATAACCAAAAATCAAATTGAGTACCTTTATTCTACAATCAGTATACTATACTGATTTCTCAGAAAAAAATATGGCAAAATAAAATTATTTCTCTTAGGATATTATCTTTTTTCAAAATATAGCTACTTTTTTCCCATTTGAAGTAAAGGTTAATAATAGTTGCTATTCATACATTTAGATTAAAGGGACTTTAAGGTTCTAATCTGTAAATATAATGATCAAGTTCTATTAAATGTTAGAACTTTTCCAAATGACCTTTTTACTCATATCATTTAAAAAATACATGTTAGGAAATTTTCTAAGTTTGAAAATGAAATAAAATAAAATTTGACTTTTATTATGTTGAACCATTTGAAATCACTAACATTTAACCATTCACACCAACAATAATACTTCCTTACAGTTCAACTTAATATTTGTTGCACTCACACTGAATGTAGGGCATTCCTGTGAGCATGGGGAGCTTATGAAAATTTTAGTTCCATCTGCTTGCTGTGGAGATGAGGCATAAAAAACATTTAACCAAATTTAATCATTATATTCAGGAGATATTTTAAAGCAGTATACAATTTCCAGCTGAAGGGCAGAAAACAAGAGGCTCAGAGAAGCAATAGAATTTAAAGATAGAAGTCATTTCCATGAGTTAAACGAGTTTGGAAAATTGTCCTTAAAGAATAATTCAGCAGGTTTTGAATGAACTCACGGGGACTACAAATTTAAGCTGTTAAAAGGGTCTGGGTGGTAATTAAAAGAAAATCCATTTTTAAAAAGTATGACAACAGAGATGAGAGGGGTTGTGGTGAGCTAGGGCACACATGCCACTTTGGGCATTCCAATCTCATTTAAAATCCAACACTGCACCTGTTAAACAAAACACTTTTTCAGAAATGAGTCAAAACCCAAGCCTGATAGTCTGTAAACACCAGTTCAAGTGAAAATGAAGAAAACCCACTGAAATAAAAGGAAAAGCAAAGACATGGAGAAAGGAAAATCAAGGCATTGTCCAGTTAGCAAGAACATTCCAACAAGGTTAGAACCAAGCATGCACATAAGGACATGGAAAATGGAAAGTCCAGAAATAAGGTCAGCCAAGGTCAGGAAGGTTCTCCGGGTAAGACTAACAGATATTTCCACTAGTTGATTTCAGTCTTCTTAAATGTGCTTTGGCTTGGCATCAGGCTTTCTTCATAGTATTCTGTTTTCAAAGGCTACACCCCCACTTCTCTTTTCTACTTTCTGTTTGTTCTGTAAGCTACGCCTCTAGTTCAGTCAGCAGGACCATCAACAACTCTCCTCTCAGATTCTAGAATTTTCTTTGTATCTTTCAAGATTTAACACTTCTATCTAGTATATGGGTAGCTGTGTACATCTTAATTTTTCTACTAAATGGTGAGATCCTTGAGACTACATTTAAATCACATTCATACCCTATATTTTATGTTGAATAGTATTTAAGACATGCTACTTGAATAGTTATTAAGTTGAAAGCACTTTTCCCTCTAGGAAATGGAAAGACATTTTAGAGTTTATATGTCATATGATCAAAGTGTTTTGGAAAGTTATTTGGGAAGCACACAGAACAATATAGAAATAAAAAAATCAATGTACTGTGCGGTTGTTCTGAATTAGGACAGTGGTCATAAGTATTAAAAGGAAGCTGCAATTTTTCTGGAAAAATTAAGATAGCATGATAGTAAATGGCCAGTGAGATGAAGACATCAAAGATGACTGGGCAGTTGAGTCTGGGACTACTAGAAAAACTTAACAGTAAGAAAGACACTAAGGCCAAAGGAATGAAAAAAGTGAGTTGATTTTTAGATTTGTTAAGGTTTCTTGTGGCAATAAGTCAGCAGTAGAAGTATTTAAGTTTGAAGAACACCTCTTATGGGTGTCTTTACAAATACTGAATAGCATTTTATTAGGTGAAATGTTGCACATCTTCCAAAAATAATGTTCATTTTCATTCTCATTCCTCAGAATAGTGCCTGGTCTAAGTTGAAAGAATAAAATGGATGAAATAGTGATGGAGCCAGAAATAAAAAGGGAAATCCTAGAAAGGATGACTGAGGGGTGCTTACAGGGAGAGTTACAGCAGAGCTAACTTAAGGATACAACACCAAACAAAAGTGGAAAAGTGAGAAATCATCAAAGGACATTTGAATTCTTTCCAATGGTGTAACATGCTAGCAGTGTCTAAAGAGTGATACTTATATCTAGACTCTG
Organism: Talpa occidentalis; assembly: GCF_014898055.3. Classification (NCBI taxonomy): domain Eukaryota; kingdom Metazoa; phylum Chordata; class Mammalia; order Eulipotyphla; family Talpidae; genus Talpa; species Talpa occidentalis. Next base: position 29,507,286 of record NW_023605083.1, read on the forward strand.
AAAATGTGGACTTCACAGTTCTTTAAGTTTTCTCTAAGTTAATAACTTAGAGATACTTCATACATTCCTTCCAACTACACACAGTCAGTTCCATCAATAAACAGGTTCTGGTACATTGGCCTGCAATTAAAAAACTCTAGATGGCCTCTAGGTAAAGAACAGCTGGTAACAGCACACCACAAAGCACACTCATCCACTGAGACCATCAAGTGACAGCTATCTGAACGCTACATTAATCCTTCCCCTGACTTTTTCCACAGTTGAGAGTAAGTTTATGCTGAAAAATAGTTCATAATCCAAAGATCCCCTTAAAGGGATCCACATATCACTTCCGTGTGGTCTGAAAATTGCCTTAAAATATAGAAACAATTTCTGTATATATACATATGTCTTTTTCTAAAGGGAAATTCACTGATTTCCTTATACCCTTGGAGACGTGAGTTGAAGGAATTAGGAATGACTGCTAAGAAGAAAATCCAGTGGCACCTACATACCAGGATTCATTAAACTTCTTTGATAAGTTTCATAGAACTGATGTACAAGAATGTTCCACAATTTATTCATGCTAAAAATCCTATTATGGCTGGATCATAAATGTTTATGAAGTTTAGTTTAATATGTGTAAAATATTTTTATCATAATTTTAAGTGGAAAAGGCAGGAAGCCAAAATGTATATATCATAGCATCCCAGCCATAGAAAACATGTTTTTAAAAGATTGTCTCATTAAGGTAATCATTTTTAGTTTATTTAATAAATTGTTTTTTTCCCAAAATTTTCTTTGATGAGCAAGTATTGTTTTAGTAACACACAGAGAGAGAGAGAGAGAAAGAGAAAGAGAGAGAGAGAGAAAGAGAGAGAGAGACAGAGAGAGAGGGAGAGATTACAGGCTTCCAAGATTATTTTCCTCGATTAGATATATCAGTCAGCCAAAACGACCTATTTTGAGATTTTTCTGGAGACTCACCAATTTGAGAAAATTGTATTTTGTTAGTGCCCATGGTGTGCTCACATATTTGGCTATGTCTGATCTGCCTATCTTCAGTAGGTTATTTTTTCTAATCCAAAATAGGGTTTCTCCTGAATGGCTAGAAAAACTCAAATTCAGAAATAACTTCAAGAGCAAATATAAACTGTCCTTTGAAAGAACTCATATATATATCTTCCTCTAAAATGCCAAACAATCTCAATAAATAAATGTCTACCTGCAATTACTTAGCTCATAAACTCTGTGCCTGGGGAGGTCAATCAAATTGATAGCATTCATAGGAGGAGGCATGTTCCACCAGTGGTTCCCAACCCAGCCCAATATACCACTCCAGCGAGTGCTTTGGACTTTTGTGGGGCATTTTGATTCCCACTGTAACTGACAGCTACTACTGCAATTTACCCAATACTACACAAGGAGCTAAGGATGCTAGACATCATGCAATGACCAAAGCAATCCCCCATAATGAAGGGCAATACTGTCAAACTGTCAATGGCACTGCTATTGAGAAACACTGTTCTTTAGCATGTACTCTTCCCATTCCTTCCTTTTCTACAGGGCTCAAGTCCAAATTCACCTTCTCTAGGAAACTTCCTCCAAATATTTCTTTGCACCCACTCTATTTGTAGCCCTTATACTCAACTTGCTACCTGATTTATAGAATTTCTTACATAAGGACTTGACAATTTTATATCTAAATGCTTTGCCTTCCTCAATAGAACTGCGAGCTCCCAAATGTGTGGTCATCAAGGAAAAGTTCTTAGTACTAGGAAACATTTTTGATTAGACATCTTGACAAAGGTCTTAAATCTCTAATTTAGGGAACTCTTTATCATCATGATCAGAGGCACCAACCATATGCTAAATAAACTTCATACTAATTAAAACTGGTATGTCTTCTAGTATATTCCCATCAAAAATAACATTTATTTTACCATGTGTGTAAATAAGGAATTTAATTCCATAGAGCCTAGGATGATGATGGTCAGAGGAAGAGAACAATTTCCTTTGGTATGAATTTGGAAGCAAAAAATAGAATCAAGTGAAGGAAATGTTTAGGAAAACCACCAAAAAAACTTAAAATGGAAAAAGTGACAATTGTAAAAGTTAATAAGAACAGCAGGACTACAGTGAAGAAGATTTGGTGCATTTGGTCTGGATTCCATGACCAATGGGAAATAACCACTAAGACCATAATTGTTTTCTGCGCTGGCTTATGGTATTCAGAAGTGATCACAGATTATTTATCAGTAGACATTTTCTAGATTTAGGTTTATAAACTGTTTTTAAGAGCTATTGTTTTAAAAAATATTCTTGATTTACATGTGGTTATATTTCAATGACTATCAGAGTACATTTTTATTTAAACAACTTAGAAGTCCCACAATTGTTTCACTTGAGTGATCTTTGAAAGTTGTACCTTTTCATATGGAAAATATGTATTTTAAAGCAAATATAAAGGGGTAGGCTAGCCCTACTTTGTTATCTGTAAGGCAAAGAAGTCACTTCCCAACTATGAACCATGCTGGATTGGCCTCAATTTGAACCCTCTACTAATCTTATCAGTCTAGGCCAGATTTTTTTTAAGAGCAATTGAATTACAAAGCCAGTGCATGGCATCCTGTTAATGAAATCCATCCATTCACTAAAAAAAAAAAAAAAAAAATCTACCCTTGCAAAGGTATAAAAAGTAGGATAAGACAAAATACAATCCATGTTCTCAAAATTCTCAGTCTTACAGAGTTAAGAATAATTCCTAAACATAAAGAGTGCTCAGTTAGAGGTATAAAAATAGGTAAAGGCTCACCTAGCAACCCATTTATTTCAGAATGGGAGCTTCAAGAGAACTTTCTAGACAAGAACTTGGCAAACTATGCTTGAAGATCAAATACAGTTGGAAGCTTGTTTTTGGAAATAAAGTTTTACTGGAACGCAGCCACAATTATTTCTTTAATTATTGTCTGTTGCTACTTTAGTTCTACAATGGCCCTAAACATTAAGTATTGCTATGGATACCACATAACCTCAAAACCTAAAATAATTACTATCTGACCCTTTGCAGAAAATCTGCCCATTATTGTTCTAGAAAATGAGGTGATAGAGGATTTGGAAATAGTTTGCCTATTCCAGATAGAGAATTAATTGTAAAGAGAGTGAAGTAACAAAAACAAAATAAAATGGTTGTTTCTGGAAATGTGTGGCTCAGAGTGGCTACAGCATAGAGTGTGCTTGGACAATGGAGAGGAATATGGTTAGATGAATGGTCAGACACCTGATTATAAAGCTGAAAATAATAATACATTTGACTACCATTTTTGAATATTTGCTCTATGCCAGATACTACTATATTAACTATCTCACATTCATAATTTCACCTAAGCTTCACAACAGCCCCATGAAGGAAAACTATATCTTCATTTGTTCAGTGAGCAAACCAATGCAGAGAGAACATATGAGTAAGGTCCCCAAGCTAATGAATCACAAAGGACTCGAACAATCCCAGGAAGCACCACTGCTATGCTCTACATGTGCATATATGCAAATATGAAGCAGATCATCCCAGTCTTGGGAGATGCCATCAGAAGGGGAAGGACTCGCGGAACCCCACAGACTGTTCCAGGATAAAGAACCTGTACATTTTCCTAAGGAGAAAGAAGATTCAAAAAGAATAAAACTTAAAGGAATTAGGACATGCCAAAAGTTGGAGCTGCACAATGACAAATAGGAATATTTCTTCTTTCAAAACTTTAAAACACAGGGGATATGAAATTCTGACATACAGATGCACAGTAAGCTAGTGAAAAGAGCAGTTTAAGTCAGAAATGTCCAATTTTGTCCTACTGATCTAACTTCTTACAAGTTCAGTAAGTTACACAGGAAATTAGTTACAGCCTCATACTCTCATCCATGAATGAGAAATGTAATATATACATCCTGAGGAGACTGGGGATGATAAAATCATCAAAGTGCTTAGGGCTTTGCCTAACCCAAGATAGCAGCTATTATCATTAAATTTTTAAGACGTGTCCAACACTTAAAAGAAAGTAACAGGTGTTGAACAATTGTTGCATTAAATTTCATTACAAATTAATTTTAGTTAATATCAATCTTACTCAGATGAATTTGCACTTGAACATAGAAAAACATGGGAGGGAATATTTTTAGGATTTGAAATATACCAGATTCCTTTCTCTTACTCATCTTTCATCTCTCCTTGTTTCACAATTTCATTACTCACCAATTTCTTTTAACTCTACCTTACAAAATCTTAAATTCCTTTCTTGTGCTTCTGTCTTATTTCACGTCATCTCTTGATAGGATGGATGCTATCACCTTCTGAACGCTTTTACTCCCTCCAATCTTCTCCTGTCATTAAGTCCATTCTCGAAACTAGTTAATGGTATTTTAAGTTGTCACTGTTCTTATAACTGCTGAGTCCCCATTGCATAGAGAATGAAGCCTGAAATTCTTCACACACCCACCAGACCTCGCCCTAACTGGCTACCATTAAACTTACCTGTCTCGTTTTCACCACTTCCCTACAAACGAGGCTCATCTGTTTTAGTCCTTTGTGACACTGGTCCATGAGCTCCTGCAGTCCTTTGTATACAGATACATTTTGGTATTCCTGCATAGCACTATAATTAACATGCACTTTTCACACCTAAACTGTGGGTACCTTTAAATCAAAGATTCTGTCTCATTTGACTTCACATTCGCAACACCCTGTATATTTTTGCCTCATACTAATTACCAGTAATAGTTGTTAACTGGTAAATGAAATGATAATTACTCCTTGTCTGCTGGTCTTCATAGAGTCTATCATCATGTAAAAATACATTAAATCAGAGTCAATTAGAACTTAGTACTTCCTTACTGTGTGTGTGTATATATATATATATATATATATATACATATATATATATATATATATAGGGCCCTGTCCTCTGCCCAATGCAATATAGGAAGTCAAAGAGAAATGGGATCTTTCCTTCAGTGTTAAATTGCAGGACTTTTGGAAAAGGCACACCTTATCATCAGATATTGGGTTTATATCAGGTAGAGACATAACAGTTGCCCGCATCCTCCCCTGCTCACAAAGGTATATCAATGCTAACAGATAATTGGTAGATTTTCTTTCCATGTAAATAATAGCTTATCCTGAAAATTCAACTATACACATGGATTGTTTTTCCCTTTTGGCAATGTACAAATGGATACTTATTTTTTTTCCTTTAGGAGGAGCATAAGGACAAAAGTAAGCTTAAACCACTGTAACCACCATAAGTTCAGAGAGTTCTGTTGAAACATTTTTGCTTGTTTTTTTTACATATTGAGATCTAATTATAATTGCTTTTTAACAAAAATGTCATTTTATGAATCTCATCTACTCCAGATCATTCTCCTTTCACAGAGCTGTGTAAAATTACCAAGTCTATTTGTCTTTATTCCCTGTACTATAAATGATTCAAAGAAATGTAATTAATATTTGGCAAATGACATCTAATACATATTCAATGACAAAATATATTTTAAAGGATGCCAAAAACTAAGAAAATGTCTGTGTACCTTTTCATCATTACCTCACATCTAAATGTGTAAGCACTCAAAGGCAGGAGAAAAAAATAAAGTCTTCCATCATTGAATATAGTGTTTTTTTAAATAAGTAAATAGTTCTGTTTATGAAAATCTCCAGCTTTACCTAATTTGTTTACTCCTATATTCTTAGTGACCAACACAATAACTGAGTGCTTAATATTTGTTGAACAAAAATAACAAAGAGATGAATGTAGAGCAATACATACTATTGTCTGTCTTACAGATATAATCTGTAGAAAAGAAAAAATAAACAAATAGTTGATCGAGGGAGCCTCCCCGGTGGTGCAGTGGGTTGAGCCCAGCGCTGTTAAGCTGTCCACAGACTCTGCAGTGAGGGTTCAATTCCCAGTCGGCCAGGGAGATGCCCACATGGCACGGCAGACCTCTCCTGTCTTGCCCACTGCTCCCCTCAGCAGTGTTTTCGGTCCATCTGCCTATTCTCCCTGTTCAGTCTCCGGTGAATTTTCTCACACTCCAGAGCCTCTGGCCTGTACCCAGTTCTTGTATAAGTAACTAAATCTTTAAAAAACAAAAACAAATAATTGATAGAAATTTTCCTCAAGCAGTAAGAAGATGGTGAGGATAGTGAGATATGCTGGTAAAGGGAAACCTCCAAAGGAGGAAATAGTCTGAAAACTAACTTAGTTAAACATTGCCAACCTCAACATTTAGCCTGGGCGAGCTCCATAAATAAGGAAACCACTTATATCAGTTGACCACTCAGTGTGAGGATAAATTTGTCTTGTTTTAAGTAGAACAAATGGAAGTCTGTGGAAAAATTCATGTGGCTAAAACCTCTGCAGAGATTTAGAGTGACCTGAAACCAATCTAGCCCAAAGATGGCCGCTTTGTTCCAACACCTCTGTTACAATCAGGTCATCTGAGCCACTGCCTTTATGAAGCATAACAAGTCGTTTCCCTTGAATTTGGGACTTGTGTTTTAGAGTATTGAGTCCCCTCAGGTAACAACAATGAAAGGATTGCTTGAAGGATCAAGGATAGAACTGAGTGGAAATTAATGTCCTGCTCTCAGATCTCAGACTTTAGGGATACAGGTTTAGGGCAATGATTAGGTTTCAACTGGAAACTCCCAAGAAACTGATCCGTATGTAAGGACAGATTTTTGGGGGGTCATGTGCTTTGTATATGATCTATTTATTAATTGAGATGGGAGAGGTGGTAGCTTAAATTCATCAAACTATTTTCTCCTATATGATTTTATATCTACTTCGGAACCTGAAAATTTAATAATAAAAGCAGTCACTAATATTACTGAAAATTTAGTATGTGCAAGTCCTAAGTGCTGTGCAAAGTCTTATTTAACCCATAACATTATGCAACAGTTTTTATTATTATCTATTATTATCTCTGTTTTAGAGATGAAAATAAACCTTGGAAGCAAAGATTAAATAACATTCTCAAGGTCATAAAATTATTGGTGCTTTGGTGGTCGGTGTGGTGTGGTTACAGAGGTGTGAACCTATACTAAAAGTCACATACAGTGTCGTAAAGCAATGTGACCTGAATAAAAATACAATTTAAAAAATGGAAATAGTTGCAATGCAATTTGCATTCATGTGGTCAGACCCCCAAAACTACTCCCTTAAAAGTCTTAGTCATTTTTCATTTATTTCAGTGAAGGAATGATCAGAAAGTATTTACTGGACATGTGTAGCTCCTCGCTGGTTTGTACACTGCTCAGTCTCTTCCTCACCATACTACACCTATGGACTACTCTAAAAATGACTCCCCAAGAATGACCCTTTGCCTTACAATATTCACAAGGCAAAACTGAAACATAACCTTGAAATTGTGCTATGAATATATAAAATTTAATCTGGTCCACTAATTCCAATTGTTGCAGTTCCCTTTTTCATAATATATAGACTAGCTCTCACCCTCTCACAAACCTGCATGTTCTGTAGTCTACAAAGGTAAAAGACACTATTAAGATGAAGAAAAGATACCACGTGAAGGCAGATGCCAGTATCTAAGTGAGACTTGAGAAATGAAATTTTAATATGATGGATTTTTTCCTACATCAGGGCCCTATTATTAGAATCCATTCCTCATAATAATAGACTGTCAAAATTTTATGTTGTAAAACAGATTTGATATTGTCATCTCTTAACAGCTTATTCATCGATTACCTCTTAACTTCCTTTCACAAAGTGAAAAATAGAAGTGGGATATGGTGAACTAGCTTGAAAAAATGGGCATGCCATTATTCTCTTGAGCAAATATTTTTAAAAGGGCTACTCAGTCAGATAGTCTACACATGGCAATCAGTTTCTGACACAATGTATACACTGTATACATTTCTGACACTAGTGTATACACTGGTTAACAAGAGGACTGAATATTTTAAATTACACTATCAGGGTAATTCTCAGTTGTATTATGTAGGGTATTAATATGTGCATAAGCCTTGTGTTCAAATCTTCACTATAGTACTAGAGACAAAACACTATCTCATGAAGCAGAGAAAACCCAAGATTGTTCTGTTTGTTATAAATTACAACAGTGTCTTATACAACAGGAAAACTTAGCATTTTTTGGAGTCAAATAAATAATATATTTAAACTACAAAATACGTAGGAAAGAACATATGTGCTTTGAAGTGACAGGAAAAGAGCAATGCAATTAGAATACCAAGTTTCATTTTTGAGGTCTTTAGAGTAGCCCGAATAATGCCGCCAAAAAGATAAGACCCTACTAGATGTCTGGAATCTGTAAACATAACCCTATTTGGAAAAAGGATCTTTACTGAATATGATTGAATTAATGATCATGGAGTACAAAGATAATCCTGGATTTTCTAGGTGGGTCTTAAATGAAATCACAAGTGCCCTAATAAGAGTAAAGCAGAGGGAATTTTGACCCAGAAAGAAGAGGTGCAGGACCAGGAGAGTGGAGACTGAGTGATATGGCTGTAAGCCAAGGGATGCTGATCATCACTAGAAGCTGGAAGACAAGGAACAGATGTTCCTCAAAGGTTCTGCATGGAATGTGGCCCTGTCAACACCTTAGTTGTGGTCAGTGATATTAATTTCAGACTTCTTGCCTTCAAAGTCATGAAAGTAAAATTTTATTGTCTTAAACTATCCAGTACTGTAGCTGTTACACTAACTACAGGAACTGAATATAGTCATGATAATGTTTCAATAGAGTATAATTACCTATTTTTCTTCAAATACATATAAGTACATTTTTTACTTATAAAGACATGTTAAAAAACCTAATAAAAACTTTCTCATATACATACACACCTCAGAGATATTGCAGGTTTATTTCCAGACCACTGCAGTAAAGTGTCATGATAAAGATAGTCACACACATTTTTTAGTTCCCCAGTATGTATAAAAATTACATTTACAATAAACTATACTGCAGACTACTGAGTTGTGTAATAACACTATATCTAAAAAAAAAAAAAAGTACATACCTTTATTAAATGTGGTATAGAGATATATTGTGAAAACATGCTATTAAGGAAAATGGCACCAATCGATTTGTTCAATTCAGGGTTACCCAAAACTTCAATTTTAAAAAAAATTACAGTATCAAGACTCTACCCACAATATGATAGGATAGAGAGGTTTTGATAAACCTCTCTTCTAGATACAGGTATATAGAAACTAAAAGCTCTGGGGAAATTTCATCAGTGTTTCTCTGGTGATGGGAAATTGAATCATGGATATCCTGGCCTGAAATTGATGGCTTGCTATTGGATTGGAACAGGGAGAGGGAAAGGGAATTGATGACAGGGAAGGAGCCATACTAATCAGTTGAATAAGCTGAGGACTGGACACAGACTTTGAGGAGGGAGTACAGACTTACTTGCACTCAGACACTGGAACTGTTAGTACAGTAATCGAAAATCTGGCTGTAGCAATGCAGGTAGTGGAACCCCCTCTAGGCTGGAAAAGAATTCGTGCATGCCACAACAAAGAGGACTAGAAGAAGGCAGGACCTGGAATTTGAGCTCCATGAAACAGTGTATGGTGTTTGCTCTATAAAGCAAGGGAAGAAGAGGTGGTGAAAATCTCTGGAATAACCCTTTCTCCTCACCAAGACTGATGTAAATTCTTTGAGCTCCAGCATCTCCTCCCTCACCTACCTACTGCCAAGCTAAACAAAAAAAAAAAAAAAAAAAAAAGGAGCAAGTAAAACTAAACTTACAGTGCCCCAAATGGAAAGATAAGGCAACACACATGCCTAGGAGACAGGAACATCTGAACATAGGATTGAAAAGCTAAAAGAAAAGACTAAAAGTCCAGAACTATATATAAAGGACCCAGAATTCAAGGAACTAACAGACAAATATGTTTAAATAACATTTTTAAAAAAACCTCGAAGAGTCCTAGAACCACAACCAAACACAGAAAGGTAGATATAGGACCTCAGGAAAGAGAGACACAACCAAAAAGGAGTACTCCATAAGAGAGATCAAGGATATTAAAAAAGAGAGAGGTTGAATGAAATGAGGATGAAGCAAATTAAGTAGACTTCAGCTGGGAGAATAATTTCATTAATTAAAGATACAAATGGATACCAAGTAGAAGAGAGAGAACTAGAATTCAGGGGGATAAAAGAAACCCTATAACTATTATCAGACTCCATTAGAAGAAATATATAGATAATGGTATTCCAGAAGGTGAAGGGAGGGAGAAGGAAACCTGCTCAAAGAAATAATAACTGAAAACGCCCCAAGTCTAAGGAAAGAATTGAACATGGATAACCAAAAAGCTAAAATAACATCCAAATTCCTAAATGCAAAACAACCATAATTGTTCAGTTTAACAATAAGTTGGCGATAAAGGAAAAATATTAAAGGCTGCTAGATGGAAAAAAGAAAAGTAACAAACAAAGGTGCCTCAGGAACTCCCTGATGGTGCAAGGGGTTAAGCATAGCACTGTGAAGCTATCCACAGCCTCTGCAGCACAAGTTTGATACCTGGCCAGCCAGGGAGCTACCCACATGGCGCAGCAGGCCTCTCCTGTCTTACGTGCTACTCCCCTAAACACTGTACTTCAGCCAGTCTGCCTGTTCTGCTCCCCATTCTGTCTCTGGTGAATCCTCTCACACCCGCCCCCCACCCCCGCACCTCTGGCCTGCACCCCAGCTCTTGTATGTATAAACAAATCTTTTTTAAAAAAACCCAAAGTTTCCTCAATCAGACTTTTGTTAATAACAGTTAGGAGATCTCAACACATGTCTTAGATCTTCCAGACATAAACACAATAGCTTTAAGTGAAACTATAGATGGCCTTAGTAGACACCCACAAAGTCTTCCATCCCAAAAGAAACAAATACACATTCTTCTCACTTGGAACTTGAAGATAGATCACAAGCTTGAACACAAAACATGTCTCAAAAAATATCAAAATGGAAATTATATCAATCATCTTTTTGTATCAAAATGGTATGAAGCTAGAAATCAACCATAAAAAGAATTCTCGGGCAAAAAATTTCAAACGTGTAGATTAAATAATTGTTTAATAACTTCTGTGTCAATGAATAAATCAAATTAAAAATTATCTGGAGACTGATGAAAATGAAGAGATATCCTACTGGTTCCTATTGAATGTACTTTATGTGTTATTAGAAGGAAATAGAGAAACACAGATCCATGTCAATAAATAAGAAAAGTATCAAATAAACATTCTAACTTTTCATATCTAGAGAAACTTTAAAAAGAACAAACACAGCCTTAATTCAGTAGGAGGATATAAATACCAATTAGAGAGGCAACAAACAGAATAGAAATAAAAAAGACAATACAAAAGATCAATGAAACCAAGAGCTGGTTCTTTGAGAAAAAAAAAAAAAGGTGGATAAACCCTTAGCTATCATCACTAAGAAAAAAGAAAAACCAAATGAAAACCAAACTGTCAAAGTACAATAGATACCACAAAAAATACACAGGATCACAAGTGACTAGTATGAATGTCTACATGCAAATTAGGCAACTTAGAAGAAATGGACAAATTTTTAGAATTCTACAATCTTCCAAGACTAAATCAGGATGAAATAGACAGCTTGATTAGACCAATCACAAGCATAGAAAATGAAAGAGAATCAAAAGGTTCCCTAAGAACAAAAGCCCAGAGTCAGATGGCTTCTATAGTGAATTCTAACAAATGTTTAGAGAAGATCTAATACTACTCTATTATTCTCAAACTTTTCCAAAAGATTCAAAAATGTGAGAAAGTTCCCAAACATATTTCATGAGGCCAACGTTACCTTGATCACCATACCAATAAACTATAGACTGATATCTCTGATGTACATGTAAAAATCAAATCCAGCAATATATTCAATCATTCAAAATGATCAAGTGGGTTTCATGACAGGGATGCAAGTTTGGTTGAACATATGCAAATCAACAAATATCATTCATCACATAAACATGAAAGGTAATAATCACATGATCATTTTAATAGGTACTGAAAAAGCATTGACAAGATTTAGCATCCACTTATGATTAAAAAACAATAAAATGGTAATAAAAGTAACACCACGAAATAACAAAGGTCATATATAACAAATCCATAGACAACACCACAGTCAAAAATGAAAAGCTGAAAGCATTTCCCCTAAGATCAGGAATAATACAAAAACGTCCATGTTCACCACACTATGTTCAACATAGTACTGGGAGTCCTAGCCAGGGTAGTCAAGCAAGAAAAAGATATAAAAGGAATCAAAACTGGCATAGAAGTGAAACTGTCACTACTTGCAAAGGACAAGGTATATCACACAGTGTATGTATGTATATACACATACACACACGTACACACATACAATCCAAAAGATATAAAAAATTACTACATATAATTAATACAGTTAAGTGGTAGGATACAAATATCAATACACAAAATTCTTTTGCAATTATAGATGCAAAAAATAGAAGAGAAATTATAAAAACAACCCCTTTTTCAATTGTAACTATACGATGAAATACCCAGGAGTAAAAGGATTTATGTACTGAAAACTATAAGACACTATCAAAGGAAATAAGACACAAAGAAATGGAAAGTTTTCCCCTATTCATGGACTGGAAGAATAAACATTGTTAAAATGACCATTTATCTAGAACAATTTCTGATTCAATAAAATTTCTATCAAAACTCCAATGATATTTTTCAAGTAACTACAATTATAAAATTATTTAGAAGCTCAAAAGGCCCAAAATAGCCAAAGGAATCCTGATAGAAAAGAAGAAAAATGAATGTTATCACATTTTATCCTTAACTTCAAAGTATACTTGATAACAATCAAGACACTATGGTATTGCAACAAAAACAGACACTGATCAAAAGACGAGATTAGAGAATGCAGAAATAATCCCACATGAATGTATCTAGTTAATCTTCCAATGTAATTACAGTTAATTAATGAATGTACATTGGATAAAGGAAAGTCATTTTAACAAATAGCATTGGGAAACTTGGAGTCACATGAAAAAAAATGAAACTATATCATTACTTCACTCCCTACACAAAAATGAATTCAAAAAATAGATAAAGACCTGTGAATGAGATGTGAAATCACAAAACACATAAATGAAAACATAAGAGATACAATTCTAGATGTCTACCATGGAGCTATATCTGGGACACAACTTCAGTGACAAGGGAAATAGCAAAAAGCAAAAATAAAGAAGACTGGAAAGCTTTGTACAGTGAAAATATAAGGCAATCTATAGACTGGGAGAAGATATTTGCACAGCACACATCTAACTTGGGGTAAATTTCTAAAATATAGAAAGCACTCTCACAATTCAATGATACAAAAAAATCTTAATCATAAATGGGCTAAGTAAACACTCTTCAAAGATACCATACAGATGACCTACAGGCACACGACAAAATGCATGATACTATTTATTACAAGGGAAATGCAAATCAAAACCACAATAAGTTATCACCTTCATCCTTTTGAGAACAACCTATATCAAAAAGACCACTGAAAACAAAGAATGTTGATGAAAATGTGGAGAAAAAGGAGCACTCACATACTGTTGGCGATAATGTACACTGGTGCAACCTTCATTGAAAACAGTACAGAGATTCCTCAAAACATTGGAATGGAAGTACCATATGATCCAGCAAAACCACCTCTAGAATTTAGCCAACGAGTATGGAAAAAAGATGTATGCACTTCTATGTTCACAACAGTATTATTCACAATAGCTAACTCCTGTAACCAACGTAAATGCCCAGCAACAGTTGACTGGATAAAGAAATTATGGAGCATATGTATACACTCACTCAAAGGAATACTATTCAGCTGCTAAAAAGATAAAATAGTGTCACTTGGTACAAAACAAATGGATCTTGAGCTGGATATACAAAGAAGTCAGAAAATGAAAAATAGTTACTATATAGTTTCACTCATTTTTGGAACATAAATTACCAAAGAAAACTGGCAGAATTATTCTTATAATTCTGAGAATGAATAATATACTGGTTATCAGATGGGGAAAAGGGAGGTAGGAATAGAGGGAGGAAGGGTCATAGGGTTGTAGCACTGGAGATATGGTAAAGTGTGAGTGAGGCATGTACATATATGGAAGTGTGAAATTTTACTGTCAACTTACAACTTACAGTTATGTTAGCTAGTGATAAATCATTACAATTTGAGAGGAACAAAATAAAATGTTTTAAAAATGCAGTACTTGGGGGCCTCCCTGGTGGCCAAGGGGTTAAGACGCAGCACTATGAAGCTATCCTCAGCCACTGCAGCACAAGTTCGATCCTCGGCCAGGGAGCTACCCACATGGCGCAGCAGACCTCTCCTGTTTCTACCCACTGCTCCCCTCAGCAGTGTATTTCAGTGCATCTGGCTGTTCTGCTCCCCACTCTGTCTTTGGTGATTCCTCTCACCCCCCACCCCACATCTCTGGCCTGCACCCCAGTTCTTGTAGGCATAAATATACCTTTAATACATAAATTAAATAAATATACAGTATTCAGAAGTGCAATAAAACAAAGCACAATAAAATGAGATTGCCTGTACTATAAATTGAAGCATTATTAGAGGGCCTCCCTGGTGGTACAAGGGATTAAGCATCAGCACTATGAAGCTATTCGCAACTACTGCAGCACAAATTCGATCCCGGGCCAGGGAGGTGACCCACATGGCACAGCAGACCTCTCCTGTCTCTCCCACTGCTCCCCTCAGCAGTGTATTTCAGTCAATCTGCCTATTCTGCTCCACACTCTGTCTGTGGTGAATCTTCTCACCCCCCGCACCTCTGGCCTACACCAAAGCTCTTGTATGCATAAATAAATCTTTAAAAAAAAAAAAAGAAGAAGCATTATTCGAATGATAGTGAAGTACCCTTTAAAGGAGGTAAAGCTTTCATTTTCAGACTATCAGAAAAAATTGCTGGAGGGAAATTGAGAAGGGTGATGAGTGAATCAGGGAAAAGAGAACAATGGTATGATGTATTTCATATAATACATACACATGTTAATTCTCATGATGAACACTTGAACCTTCTAAAATGTTATAATGCGATATGACTTCATTAAGAGAAGGAAAATAAATTACATGTGTGCTTTCAGGCATATAAAATAAAAACATAATAGAATTTTAAAAGGATT
Source organism: Talpa occidentalis (assembly GCF_014898055.3). Classification (NCBI taxonomy): domain Eukaryota; kingdom Metazoa; phylum Chordata; class Mammalia; order Eulipotyphla; family Talpidae; genus Talpa; species Talpa occidentalis. The sequence continues at coordinate 29,522,487 of NW_023605083.1, forward strand.
AAGAGATCTATACTTGTTCTAAATTTAGAAATAAAATAAATACACAGCAAGGAAGAAATTACTAAAAGACATTAAGAAATTATAAACCTCAGCTGCTATGCGTGGTCATCAAACTATGTAAAAATTGATTGACTGCAGTATAAAATGTTTTACCTACCTTCTGTTGCCGCCTCACTGGGAGAGCATTCTATAATCGGTCCTTGAATGGGTATTTAAGAAACTCTGTGAGATCCAGTCTCCAAAAATGTTTCATGACATTGGCACAAGGATCATATACAATATAAACTCTAAAAATTACATAATATTAGAAAAATAAAAAATTGATAGTATTGTAAAAAAGACTGTTTCCAAAAAACTTACTTTGAAATTGCAATAAAAGAATGGATGGCAGAAAAATACTGAATTTCTATTATTGCCCATTGGCCCTCAGAAAAAAACATTTTTAATAATTCTGTTACATAATATCCCAATAATGTTTTGGGGGAGTAAGTTATTCTTTTCCACTAGTGACAGTGAGGTTAAAAACTGCTCTTCTCCCTAAATGGATTTTTAATATGAATTTATTTCTTAAAAAAAAAAAGGACATACTCATTTTACTTACTGAATCAAAATATTTATCTGGAACCTGTAAAAGTTTCTAAGTGGAGAGTAAATATAATTTGAGTCAGGTGTTTAAGAGAGCTGTAGGAAAGTTAACCAACACAAGTAGTTAACTTACAAATTTTGTAAACTATAAACTCAAATTAAGTTAAATATATTAAAATTATAATTTTTGTCTTTAATAAATCAATTTGATGTGGTGAGAATTTCTTTTAACCTAAGTGTTTTTTTCCTCATTTGACATTTTTCCCAAAACAAATTAGCATAAGCTACTTAAAGACCTGAGGGTTTGTCTAATTCTTGTTCCATAATTAAAATAAAATATTATTTATCATAAGTAGCAAATATATCTGGTTTTTTGAGTAATTCCCCCATCCTATGTCATTTTAAGTAAATAGTAAATCTTATTTAAAATTCAAAAAAGCACTATATTCTTTAAAAATGTAACTATTAAGTGCCTTGTGATATTTTCAATCTGATCACAATCATATTTTCAGATATAACTTATAAAATAAAAGGTCTTTAAGGACATTGTTCTCCCATACTTTTGTCAAAGCTCTTTCAAATGTAAAAGTCAATGAATTTTTAAAAATTATATAACACTGAGACAGCCATCATGTGACCTAGAAAATTTCTACCACACAAAATAACTCCTTATGCCCTTTCCCAGACAATTTAACACCCACCACCAGACCTAGGCAATCAATGATGTGCTGTCACTCAATATATTCATAGTGGTATCATGTCATATGTACTTTTCTGTGTCTGATTTCCTTTACTCATATTTTATTTTTAGGATTCAACCATGTAGTTGCACGTCTCAGTTCATTCCTTTTTATTGCTGAATATTCCACTGAATGAATATACTACAATTGCTAATTCATTCACCAATTAATGGATATTTGGAGATTTTCCAGTTTGGAATGCATACAAATAAAGCTATGAGCATTTCATGTGACAGTCATTTGTGTGGTTATATACATTTGTAGGAATTATAGGGATATATGGTTAGTGAATGTTTAATTTTATGAGAAAACTGTCTCTAACCCTTCTTTGTACCTGTTTATAGTCTTACTCACAACTTACAGGAGTTTCAATTGCTCTACTACTCCCTTGCCAACATTGGATATTGACAATTTTTTTTTAATTTAGTCATTCTATTGAATGTGTTAGATGCAGTATTTGCGGTTTTAAATTGCATTTCACATTAATAATATTGAACATCTTCCCATGTTCTTATTGGTTACTTTCATATCTTCCTTTATGAAATTGGTGTATGAATCCTTTGGAGAACAGTGGCTGTCCATTTTGCTGAAAGAGAAATGGTAACACTCAAATAGCATCCCCTCCATACACACTCAACAAGTGTAACTGAATGAGTGGCATTTGGTACTCCAAAGTATTATCTCATAACCCCATGAAATGAGGGTCATAATCTAAGTTAGTAGATAAAGAATTTATAGGAGACAAGTACTAGAAACACATCTAAGATAATTATTTTAAAAAAATAAGTAAAGTGACAACAAAACAAATATTGAAGAAGATAGTATTCTAAGCATTTTTATATTAACTTGTAAACTAAAATACTCTAAAATGACTTTATAGTACAAAGGGAGACATGATTACTCAAAAGTCAAACATCATATAATTTCATACCCATCTCTATTCAGCCACTATTGCTTTACCTCAAAAGCTTTGATTTACATCCTTGAACCATTTCTCATCATCCTCTGACATGAGTAAAACACAGAAAAAAAAAATTTAATTGGCTCCTTTTTAAGTTTCTAGAAAGACTAAAAACATTTTTTTGGTGAGAAAAGCATATTGAAAGTGGGGAAAAGATTGGTGATAAATATTAAAATAGTTAGAAATCATCTTTTTAAAGGACCAGCAATTATAGCTATTTACTGAGCTTCAAAAATATGCTTTAAAACAACCACTACTTGTTAGCAGCATCCTGAACCATAATGAGCCCTAGAATATCTGGGTCCAAATACAGATTTCCATCACAATGATAGTGAGCATGAATGGCGCTGGGTTGGTTTTTGGGTGGCAAGGAACAGAAACAGATTTTGCTGAACTCAAATAAAAGCTAATCTATTCAAAGACTATCAGGAACTCCTAGAATTCCTAGGATGATTAAGAATATGGAAAGAAGGGGAACAAACCAATCTAGAATAAGTTGGGGTTCAGAAGTTCTTTCAACAAAGTCTCATCAAAACATACCCATGGTAAGATGACGTGGAACTCAACTTTGGGAACAACTCACTACACATTGCAAAAAGGGAGCGTCTAATTGCCTATGTAAATAGGTTTCATACTTGCCCCCATGACTAGTTATTAGTGGGCTCTTCACTACAGTCCTAGCTGACTGTATCTAGGGAGAAGAGAAAGGGCCTATGTGTGTTGTTAGAAAAGGGGAAAATTTCCTAAGCAGCCAGGAACTAATCAATCTCCACTAATGACTTCAGGGAAAGATAAATATCTTAATCTATAAAACTCACTGTGAATGGTCCCTCCTCCCCAACTTAAAAGGATTCCTAAAAGGCTCTAAAATGCAATATATGTACATAAGTGCTTTGAAAGCTATAAAACACCCAGCAAATATTAACACTTCATTATAATGATATGATCTTAAAAGGGAAATATGAAAACACATAGCAGCAAACCTGATGAAAATAAAACAAAAAGCTATCATAAAATGTATAACATAGATGCTTTTATGGGTTTTGCTCATCCTAATACAGCATTTACTTTGTAAGGCAATTTTGCTTCCAAAATAACTTATAGGACAAGAAACACAAGAGGTTCTACTGATAGGATTTAGCAGAACAACAATTATTTCTAGCAGTAGTAATGTGTGGATATGTTTTTTTCTAAAGAGATTTTATTTCAGCATTAAAAGGCATATTTTCCCTCAAAAGCCCCAGAAATCAAATGACTGTTCATCTCTCTCATTATTGAGAAGATTATTCAAATGTATAGAAGATACCTTTTTTTTTTTTTTGCAATTTATTAGACTTCTCTTTGTCCAAAAATTTACTCCTGAGCTAGTTGAAAAATCAGTCAGGTGTCTAGTCAGTTGATTTCTTTTGGCCATTCAAAATTTCTTTTGCACGCTTAGACTAATTTTCATAACCGAGTAAGTAACAGCAAGAGAGGCAAATCGAAATATTTGTAATAAAAATCTGTAACCACAAGAAATATTGGTGTCAAAATACGAAGCAGACCCCTCCTGCCCAGCACAACCCACCATTGACTGGAACCCTCTACGTCCCACCTCTACCCTCTGATTCAGCAATTGCAAGGTTAGGTCTTTGAATCTAAAGAGTTTAATTGAAAAAATTAAAAGCAAGCAAAACTGCAGTGCCACCTGCTGAAAAAGTAAAGGCAGCTTAACTCTAAGTGACTACCACAGATACATTTTAAAAAAAATAGGAAAATCTAAAGTGGCAAAGGGATGGACAAAAAAATACAACACAACGTACTTTGAGACCTCCAGGGAATATGACCGCTTAAAAGATCTGATATAACAATGTTAATGTACTTAATGCTATTGAACTGTACAATTAAAATTATAAAATGATATCAATAGATCTTGTTATATATATTGAAAAAGTTGAAATACACTATAGAAATAATTCTGATAAAAAATAATTGCAATTTGGTTATTTCCTTCCCATACTAAAAGTCAGAGTAATGACAGCTTTTCTATACTAAAGGTCAGAATAAATATAACTATGCTCATATCTTGATTCAGATACATTCAGGTATCATTGTGACTTGAACATTAAAGCTCCTGAAGTTCATTCAATGAAATCCAACAGAATTATTGTTTTCAATCAAATGATGAATTATGTTATGAAGAGGCAACCAATCACAGCCCAACTGGTTTTACATTCTCACATTTAAAATGTTCTGCTACACCTCATTTTAATAACAAATTTTCAGAGTTTCCAGATTTAAAACCTTCATAAACAACCATTCTCTTTGTTTCAGATTACTGTTCACAAGGAGGAGAGAACAGAAGGGATCTGAGACAACGAGGTGGGTGGTGTGGGTGCAAAGTCTGGTAAGGAGGGGACAGAAAAAGAGAATCAAAGACTGAAGAAAATCCCTAAGGGAAGGAATGCTACATGGACTTTCTCTATTGACCACTTTCTCCTCAAAAAAGCACATAATTAATGTGAATACATCTGTCTTATGTAAACCCCTCCTTTCAGGGCCATGTTTAGAGCAAATGTGTAAAGCACATACTCTGAGGGGAATAATGCAGCAAATATCACAGATATAATAGATCTACCAATTTATGAATGAGCCTTGACCCTTCTGATATCATACTGAAAGGAAAATATGAAGAACAAATCATTATCTGGAGGAAAATGTAACAGATTATCTATAGAGTTATAAATACAAACTCACAGCAAGCAATTCCATCTGCATGTATTATTTAGGGCAATGGTTTTCTACCCTTTTAACAAGGGGATTCTTCTGCTTTTGAGATCCCTCATTCTCTGTTCACTACTGGATGGGGGCTACATGGCAAAGGCTTGTTGTCTTGCCCACATCCTGGTTTCCCAAGGAACCCCAATGGACATTTTATAAAAACCTGTTGTTCCTCCAAATATAGTTTGAAAATACTTCAGGTAACATAATTTGACAGATTTTTTTCCTAGTAGAATACCTCCAAAGACTTCCAAATGAGCTAAAAAACACTTCCCTGATCACTGAAATTAAAAAGGGATTCCAAATGAGACACATTTGGCGCATCCATGTCAAATTGCTATGCTTGGTTTCTTAGAAACAGTTAGCTTTTCAAAATTATTCAGCTGATAATTAAATCACACACATTACTTGATATTTTCCAGTATCTCTGAATCTTCAAGGCAATTATACATTATAGCAATTCAGATCCCTTTTTGTTCAGTGTACATTTAAGAATAATTTGTAAACTGTGTGTGCTTACCACACACATCAGGTAGGACAGGTGACCTTTGAAGTGGCCCACACGGTCATGTTAACACATCAAGATGCAATATCTACAAAGCAAAACCCACTCTGCCTAAATCTCAGCCCAGTAAACTGAACAAATGTATTCTATGACAAACCCCTATCTAGCTGATGATTAAGAGTTTTATTCAGGCCCCAGCACTTTCATTTCAGCCTTCCATCCTGGCTCACCAATACAAACAACCTGGAGTCAAACTCCATTTCCTGCTGTGAGCAAGTTGCTTTCATTAACATTAAATTCACTTCTCATGTTTGCAGCAGATTTTACCTTTGGACATAAAACATTAAACTGAAAATATTGTGAAATATAAATCATAAAATCTAGTGAGGCCAGAAAAATCCTAAAATGGGAATTTTTTTATCCTTCATAAAGAACCATCCTCTAAAACCCAATCAAAATTTGCCATTTTTGTTTTTCCAATTCATCCTTTTAAGACTATTTAGAAATGTGACCAGAATATAGGAAAAGCTAACACTCCATCTAAGCAATAAAGAAACCTGGCATTTTCTGAGTAACCATTTCTTTGCTTTCTCAGAGTAATTTACTGTCACCATTCTCCACAAAATGGTCTTCCAGAACTAACGCCTGGCACCATGAAAGCTCTTTAAATCTGTTCTCTCTCTCAATTGTTTATGCTCATTACTTAACCTTTGTGGATAGAACACACTATCATGTTCTTCTACAAAGAAAAACAAATCAATGTACATTATACCTATTTGACTTACAAATTTAAGTGTGCATATGTGAGTGTGTGTGTATATACACACACACATATATATATATACACACATATCTGTGTTTTTTTTAAGAAATCAAAAGAATGATCCAGAACATTAACTTTATTGAGTGGTGTTAGTTTTGTTGAACCCATTTAATAAAATTTCTGTGTTATTTCTGAGTTTATTTCTTCCTAGCCTCAATCCCCAATTTCACAAAGCAGAGAAACAATATTTTCTTAATGAGTTTAAAAATATTCAAATGACAACAAAGCTTTCATGTAACAGACCTACTTCCATCTGTCTTTCTTCCAAATGCTGTAATATCCCCTGCTCCACCCGATTCTGGGGCATGTTGACAATGGGACTGAATGAACTTAGGCTAACTGAGCTTCTAGACCTTGAGCTCTCCCAGTTATGCTCAGAACAGTCCAACAGTTTCCTAGCTTTCCAGGATCTGTCTTTTGGTTTCTACCCAGAATGCAAATCATTGGAGTCTTCCTTCGAAACTCTCATCAATGTTTCAATGTCATGAGGTTCTTTACTGATACTTCGGTCACAGTCTTCTGTGAAGAAATCTTATTTCTTCACCATTTTATACCCAATTTAGCAACCTAGGGTTTTATTTGCATCTGTGTTTATGTACTGATCAGGAATGGCCATATTTTAAGTTATGGCAAAACATGTACCACATCCTTTAAGAGATCTAGGTTCAATTTCCATGTTTCCCCACTATACCATTTCAAGAAACTCATATGGACAACACTTACAAAGGTTAATGTGCTAGGTAAATTAGAACTTCTCTCTCGATCCTTTTCTAGCTGTTGTCTACAAAATATCTTGGAAAGATTCTGGCAATACCAATGAGCTCACATTTCTCTCCTTAAACACTTTCAGTTGTTTACCACTACACTTAAAATCCAGGTGTCTTACTTAAACCTGCAAAAGGCCTATGTTGCTCTTCAATTTCACCTCCCAGCACTCATGGCCTCACTCTCTGGCTGCAGCCTACTGGCGTTCTTTTAGTTACTCAAACATGCCAAAGTCTCTCCTGTGTAAGAGGCTTTTCATGTGCTGTTCCCTCCACCTGGCATGCTCTTCTCCTAAAGGGATTTTTCTCTACCTTTACATAGTATCAGTTGAAACGTCACCTCATCAGGCTTCTCCTGGCCTCCTCTAAGATCAGACCCCTTGTGCCAGTTATATTCTTCCATTTCACCCCGTATTTCACTTTTAAAAACAATTATGTCTTCATCTATGTGTTCATTGGCTGTGTCTCCCTCTAGACTCTGACCTGCATAAAAAAAAAAAAAGGCAAGTCCAGCACCTGTGACACTGCTGAGACCATTAAAAGCAATCAACAAGTATTTCTTTAATGAATTAGTCAGCTTTAAAGAATATGAGAAATGACACACCCATACTGGGAAGATCAGTAATTTCTCTAGTCCGACTAGCTCTTTTCATTTAGGATTTTTTTTGGGGGGGTCTATTTCATGCTATGCATTACCATAGACTTTCACATATTACCTGACTTGTTTTTCTTAAATTTTCAAAGTAAAATATACTCAGCAAACCACAAGTATCAAAAAAAGGAGGAGCAAAATGGTCTATCAGATGATACAGAGTGTCAGGAAGTGAAGTCTAGATCTATCTCCAAATTATTTGAAGTCCTTTTTATACAACCCACAGGTGGCTTTATGGGAATGAGACCCATTTAGTAGCATAGAACCCCAGGTTTTTTTATTTTTAAAATTATGTTTATTGAAGTAATGTTGGTTCACAAGACTGTATATGTTTAGGGTGTAAATTCACACTCTACAAAACTATGTTAACACATTACACCCATCACCAAAGCCACCATCATCCATAGTCCATTGAGCCTCTTAACCCCTTTTCCCCCCACCCCACCCTGCCCTTCCATAGCCTCAATTCTGCAGTCAGATTTTGAAGGTCTATCTTGGTTTAGTTTTGTTCTGTCCCTTTGTTTCCTTGTGTTCCAGATGAGTGAAATTATCCTGTTTGTCTTTCTTCTCCTGACTTATTTTGCTTAGTATAATTCTGTCCAGTTCCATCCATGTTGTTGCAAATGGTAAGAGTTCATCCTTTTTTTCTGAGTAGTATCCCATTGTGTATAATATACCACATCTTTACCCATTCATCTCTTGTTGGACTTTTAGATTGTTTTCATAACTTGACTATTGTAAATAGTACTGTAATGAATTAGATATAAACTTTCAAATTAGTGTTTTTGCATTCTCTAGGTAAATGCCTAGGAATTGCTGATCATATGGTTGATCTATTTTTAATATTTTTAGAAACCTCCATACTGTTTTCCATAATCACTGGACTAGTCAATATTCCCACCATCTGTTTCCTTTTTCTCCATACCCTCACTACTTGTTTCTAGTCCTTTCTGATACAGACTATTCCCATGGGTGTGAGGCAATATCTCACTAAGGTTTGATTCCTATTTCACTATGATGGGCACTTTTTTCCACGTGCTTGCTGACCATATCTTCTTTGGAGAAATGTCTGTCTCTTCTGCACATTTTGATCAGATTATTTGTTTGCAAGTTGTTTGAGTTCTTCTCGGATATTGGAGATGAGCCCTTTGTAGCATGTATGATATGTAAATATATTTATCACCTACTCTTTGTTTAGTTCTCTCTTGCTGCCCTTTTGTTGAAATTCTTAATTTCTGAGCATGGGCCTTGCATTTTTACTTTGCACTGAGTTCCACAAATTGTGTAGCTTCTTCTGACTCTCCCACAGTTTTTCTTGTGAAGAAGCTTCCTAAGTTTATTCCTACTGGCTTGGCATTTTCTTACTTGAAAGAATTTAGATTCTATGTCCACTGAGTAACTTATTTATCACTGTTTTCACAGTTGTAGGCAATTATTAATGTTAAGGAAAAGAAATTCCCAGATCTAATCCCAAAGGTAAATCACTATTTCATTTCCCCTGTCTCTGATTTCCTTTTTGTGTCTGTCATTAAATCTTATCTCATGATAGGATAAAATATTACCTAGATTTTAAAAATTCTTAGTCTAGAAACCAAAGACTGTCTAATAAATTGTATTTTCCTGGTTAGCCCATTATTCAGAAATTCACTAAAACCACAAACAGCCAAATTGATTAAGTATGCCTTAGAGCAATAATTCTGCCTTAACATAATTTTGTTTCTTAAGTGGTCAATAACTCTATTCCGTATCATGGAGTCTTTCTGATGCTGTTAATCAAAGTGACAGTATTTGCCGGTCTTGTAGCTTCCATTTCTTTCCTTAAAGTGTCAACAAGGGAGTGTGTCTCAAAGTGCATTGCCCAGACTCTTACCTGTCCTGTAACCTCCCCTATTTTGCCCTGAATATTTTATAAATGAGTAGTATTCAAAGTGCAATGCCCACACCAGTTGCATTTGGAAAATTCTTAGAACTGAACATCCTCAGGACTATCTCTTTGGAAACATAGCCACGGTGCAGCAAACCTCTCCTGTCTTGCCCGCTGCTCCTCTCAGCAGCGTATTTTAGTCAATTCACCTGTTCTGCTCCCCACTCTGTCTCCCCTGACCTCTGAACCTTTGGCCTATACCCTATTCTTCTACACAAATAAATAAAATTTCTCCAGGTGATTCAGATGGCCAGCTTTTTGGGGACCCTCCCTAATACAGTAACTGTAATCAGTTACACATTCTGATGAACAATTTTACTATTGAATTGTTGAACTCCTTCAGAATTCCTGAATAGGTTTTTCATTTTTGTTTTCATTTTAAATCTCATTTATGTATCCCTATATAGTTTGGTGAACTTGAGCTAAAACTACTTGGGCTGATGCTCCTGGCATGTTTTTAGCAGCTAATTTGCAACAAGCAGCCAATTTGAAACAAGTCTAAAAGTAATGCTTAGTGAAAAATACAAAGCACATTAACTTTTTTTTAAATATAAATACTTTTTTTAAAATACCAATGCAATAACAAAAACCAATCTATATTCTCTCACGGCTTCCTTTAACCCTTGAACATGTTTTAAATTCTTTATAATCAAGCTGCCCTAGATTTCAAGAATTGAGTTTTAGTTTACTATAAAGAACAATTTGAAGCAGATATGATGAGTTCTTTATTGAGGAGCCTCTATATGCAGAAGATTGTAACTCATTGGTATTAAAAACTATTTACTCATATTTAACAAATTTTGACTGCTTTGTAGTTTGAATACCTTTTTGCACTGGCAGAAATGCAGCATGAAAATATTTTGACTAAAAGTAAATCCTCACCAGCAGCTCCAACTCATTCCTCATAAATTTTTATATTCTCCAGAGGGACAAAACTAATCTTTTTTTTTTTTCCCTGATAGATCATCTGTCAATCTTCGCTTTATATATCAGGAAAGTAATGGGGAAGAAAAAAAGGAAAGGGAGAATTACTCTACCTGGAACGTTTTTCCCCTAGGTATCTCCACAGCTTGATACACTTCATACTGACGTCAGACTAACAGCACCATTTTGACCGGTTTTCCTTCCAACAAAAATAACGCCCCTCTCATTCTCTAACCTCTCTGTCTTGCTTGATTTTTCCCCCCAGTACTTATAATCACCAGATATTTTATTGTACATTTACTTGCTTGTTTGCGTACCTTCTGTTGGCCCTCACTAGAATATAAGCTCCAAGAGAACTAGAACTTGACAAAAATGGAAATGATACTGAGCTAATTAGGGATTGTGTGAGCTGAATGAGACAGCATGTATAAAATACAAAGCCTTTGTAAATAAAAAAAAAAGAAATTCTAACAAAATGCTGAACATTTTCTCTCCTTTCTCATAACAAGAGGAAAGCACATTGCTTCTGTCCCTTACGTCCCCATTATCACGGTCATCCACACCTCCCAGAGACTAGAAGCGTATAATGGAAATCCTTCCATGTTACAGTCATTATTTAGATTTGTGGTAAAAGTCCTAATTAGATTTTAAACATACATCGTGGGAAAGAAATAGGCGTATACTTCTTATGTGTGCACCGAGCAAGATTTAAAAGGAGTGCTTATAATGCTTTAAGTGATTTTTCTGGTTAATCATTAACTAATTTTCTTTCACCCATTGTTATTGAACATCATTCTTCCTGATCTTAATGCAGTTCCTTCCCTTAGAGTAAGTGGAAAGAACAGAACATAAATGCATCTTTCTCTTATGTCTGAGTACAATATCATGCCTGAGTGTCATTGTTATAGACACCAATTTCCATTTGATGTAATTGAAGATACTGAAGATACAGCATATTTTCCTGACTCTATTCTGACCTCAAGACAAACCAACATAATTACTATCCCAAATTAAACTCTGAATAAAGGCTCTTATTTGTCTCTTACTTGTCACATTTTTCTAATAGTAAGTCTCTCTCTCTCTCTCTCTCTCTCTCTCTCTCTCATACACACACACACACACACACACACACACACACACACACACACAGAACCTACTTAAAGGTTTTTTAGTCACATTTCACTCAATGGATTTAAAATTTTCTAGATCTGGTTTTGATTGACATTGTATAAATGAAATAACCAGAGTTAATTCATAACTTAAAAGGTTATGTAAAATATTAACACAATGAAAATGATAAAGGAAATAAAGTCTTAAGATTATGTAACTATTATTGTGCTGTATATTCTCTTATTCTCTCTCAAAAGCTGTAAGAGACATGACATCAATTACAAATAATCATGTTTATCCTTTTTTCATTCACTAATTTATTCCTGGAATGAAGCTTGCTTGCCGGACTATTAAGAATGCAGTTTCATTGCTTTCATTATTTAGTACTCCCCTGACTTAATCCACTATCATAGTGACCTATAACTCACCTCCAAGAACAAATCACCTTTGTGAGGGGAAAGAGGTACATAAACATTATTTATGTTCTTTAAATCATCTTATCCCTAATTTACCAGTAAGCAGAAGAGTGGGGGCGGGGTGGGGAATGAAAGAATGGTTACAGTTGAATTCTATTTCTACTATTTCCCAACTACCTTGGCTAAACCTGAATTTACTTCTCCAAAGTTTAGTTTCTTTATCTGCATTTTGGGCATCCTAATAAAACCAACCTAGGAATGAAATGGAGATGACATAAGAAGTCACCAAAAGTGCCTGGTATTTGGCAATGCCCAAATGATGCCCATTTTCTTCTCCTCATCTTTTCTTTCCCCAGCTATTAAACACCTAAGAGTTTCCACAACATTCTAGGCACTGGGCAAGAATTGGGGACACATTAATGAAAAAGTATGCTCTTTACCTGAATAAAACCCTAAACCAAAGGAGTAGATTGTATTCTACATACATCTAAGGTAATATTTGTCAATCAGACATTTTCCTCAGGATGAAGAACATTAATAATGCCCAGTCTTCCAGAAATTTTCCAGTGTGTATGATTCACAACCTTTGTGGTAATGCAATATCCTGTAAATTACCTCACAACTCAGATCAATACAGGACAGTGATGTTATCATACCAGCCTGGTTATCTATCTCCATTAGTGAGCCTAATGGGACCAGTTATACAAGGTATGGTATAGTTAAAAAAAATGATTTCCCTTCCCTAAATATACCCATTAATGGGTAATGACATAGTATGACTTAGCCATTACTTACCATTAGTTCCTCGTGCATTCACATTTTTTCTTGTCTATTCATTTGGAGTATTTAGTCTTCATAACGTAAATTAAGCTCTTGCTTTAGTTACTGTAACCACAGCATTCTATAGTTACACCCAATAACTTGATGAACCTTTTCAACAATAAGCTTTTCTTCTAGCTGTAACCCAAATCACTTCCACCTTGTGCTAGGCTCTAGTAATTTGAATCATTATTGTTTATCGTTTAAAGGAAACTAATTTCATTTAGTGCTAGTGTATCTAATACTCTGAAATGCATAAAATCTCATATTTATTTCCCACAAAATGACTACTGATAATTCTGATGAAAATAAAACAATTTTAAAGTTTATCTTTCCATTTAAATGTGTCTATTTAATGGGATGATTATGACAAAAAGTCAAAGCAAATGGGAAAAGATCTTATTCTGAAATTAGCATCCTCACTGGACAGCGAATTGATGACAATAAATGGCTGCTACTTCCTCTCAGTAATTCCTGAAGGGCTTTTTCTATGACAGACTTTTTGAAGACAAAAAAAAAAAATGAAAAACAATGAACAGTTTCCTTACCAATTACCTTAAATTTAATCACTATACAAGTTGTAATCATCATCATCACAGTAAAACCCTTAAGTGGGAATGATATAGGAAAACATTTCTGTCTTGAATCACTATCCAGATCTTTTGTCTTCATTTTGGCCCTTTTGCCTTGCTATGAATCTAATTTCCCACTTTCCTAGTCCTGTTCCTTGCTTCATTGGTATTTCTTTGCAGCCACTAATAACCAGTCGCAGAATCTGAGTTTTTATAGCCAACTACCACATTGTCTCTATCAGTTTTATATCTACAAATGTATATATTTATTTTCTCCTAATTCTGAACCCATGCTGGAATTTCAAGTAAACACTTGGGAATTTCAGTCCTCAGATGTACAAATGATTGCTGTAGATTCATAACCTGATTCATAACCTACCTGCTGCAAATGCTTTCCTCTTCTGACCCTCCCTTCTCTCTCTGATTTTTGATAGGCAGACAGAATCTTCTGATTTGAGTACCTTTCACTACATAACTCCCTTCTTTCCCAATTTAGAGTCTCATGCACCTTGAAAATTTCTCAACTTCACCGTAGAATGTCTTTTATCTTCTATGACATGTGTTTTAAGGAAAATAATCTACTTGCTACTTCCCTGAAGTTTTATAGTTTAATGATTCATTGTGTAATTTGGTATAGCTTAGTTAATCACATGAATTACTCCAGAAAATTATTATCAATTACTTTAAGGATCTGATACTTCCTTTGGCATACTACTTCAGTTATATATCCAGTATACACCAAATGGTGTTTCAAGTCAGAAATTTCCACATTTCTTTACAAAGCCATATTTCTTTGAAGCAGGCACATTTTTTTAAAAGAGACTTCCAACCTCTCACCTATTTGACCGCAGCATTTTTGAAAACTCTGTTGCTATGTTCACATTTGGTGCTAATTATTGACACTTCCTTCCTGTTAAAACATAAAATTCAGGTTTCCTCAAATAACAGGAAAAAATAATAAGAAGTAAGTGCCCAATTCAAAAAGTATTGTAATTCAAAATTACAAGTTCAGTTATTTTCACTGATTAAGAATAGATAAAATATCTACTACAAAACAACAACTACAAAATAATATCTATAAAATTACTAATATCTACATAATTACTTTTTGTGACATCTATGTAGAAAACACTAAATCACAACATCCAAAACAATTTCCATGTACAGATTCAATTCAGGGATTCAAAAACTAAAAATTTCATCACTTGAATGTTCATGGGTCCAACCAATTGATTTTTCACTCATTTGACCAGTTTTACCAAGCCTTTTAGCAGACTAACAATACAATTAAGATTTTAATATATTGTGAATATTTACATTGCTAACTATACACCTAATATACATATATGTGTGTGTGTGTGTGTCATATGCCAAATTATAGCTTCATTCCTCCCACCATCATATACATATCTTCCAGAAGTCTTTTTTACATTTCTTTCTCCTCTAGCATCTAAGGCTTCATCATGTACAGAGTGGAGGTTTATTAAAATGTATGTCAAAACATACATATACATATATATATATATATACCCAAATCTGCTCATTATCATTGGTAGGAATGGCAATTTCCACCTCTACAGTCATCATTATGAATTCAACCCTCAAAAAATGAAATTTTTTTTTGAGGTTAAATGAGATAAAGTATTTATTTATTCATTTATTTATTTATTTTTTAATTAAATCAGTTTTCTCCTTCTACTACTTTTCTTTTTTTCTTTTTTTTTATAATAAATTTTATTTTTATATTCCCCATACAATTGCAACCCCCCCATTCTGACCCCAATCCCTCCCATTTTTAAAAAAAAACAAGAGTGTAACTTGCAGTATGAATAAATTCTAGAGACCAAATGTGCATCATGGCGACCATAGTTAACAATACTGTATTGTATATTTGAATTTGCTGAGAGTATCTTGTATGACATACAATTGCATAGTAGTTGCATATAATCTTTGCACTTCCTCCTATAGACTTTAATTCACATCAAGATTATTTACAACACCTAATACAGTGAAAATTCTATGTAAATAGTTGGTATACTGTATTGCTTACAGGATGAAAAAAAATGCCTATACATGTTCAATGCAGATGCAAGCACCAGAGACATAACTATTTAGAATTTTTTTTGTGTGTGTGTGGGACCCTCGCCAGTGGCTGAGGATCGAAATGGCACTGCAGAGGTTGCAGGCAGCCTTGCAACCCAGCGCTCAATCACTGCACCACCAGGGGAGGCCCTAGAATATATTTTTAATCTACAGTGATGAGTCTATGAATGTGGAATCTGCATATATATATATATATATATATATATAGCTGGCACTCTATATCAAAACATCAAACTAGACACCTTAAATACATGCATTTTTACTGGAAAATTACAGCACTTTAAGGCTGGGAGTTAAGGGAAGAGGAAGAAAGTACAGTGAGTCCTAGTCTATTTTGTTCCTTTGTTTGCCAACAAAACCTTATTCCAAGAAGATAAATACTCATCATGGATTTAAATGCCCATTAGAGAAATTTCACTTCCATCTTCACAACTTTGTCTAATAAAAGTTGAACAGATCAAACAAATCTTAGTGCCTATGATGGCAGGCAAAATAATGGCCTCCCAAAAAGGCACATATCCTAATCCCCAGAACCTGAGAGTATGTTACTTTACATGGCAAAGAGAATTTAAAGTTCCAGGTGGAATTAAGGCTAATTATCTGAACACAAAATGAAGAGATTTTTCTGGATTGTCCAAGTGAGTCCAATATAATCATAAGAGTTCTTAACTGGGGAACACAGAGAAAGAGAGGGTCAGACAAAACAATGCAGGATGGAAGGAAAGTCAATGAAAAGAGCTTTGCTGTTCTAGAAGCTACCAAAAGGGGCCAGGAGAATATGGGTGTCTTTTACAACTTAAAAAATGTAGGTAGATGGATTTAGCCCTAAAAACCACAAAAAAAGGAACACAGCCCATCAACACCTTGATTTTTAGTCTAATGAAACCCATGTCAGATTTCTGAACTACAGAACTGTAAGACAAATTCATGTTGCTTTAAGCCACTAAGTCTGTGGTCATTTCTTAAAACAGCAGTAGAAATCTATTATCATGATCAGAATTTTTTAAAATCCCAAAAGCACAAACTTTGAGTCCACAATGTATTTTAACATATTTTCATAATGACAGTTTAATTGGCCTCACAATGAATATTTTCTGATAGTTAACTGAGCACAGTGACCCAATTAAAATCTAAATCTTCACAGCAAAATAACAGTAAACTATCCTATCATTACTTGTTCAATGTTTAATAAACTATCCCTTTCAAGCATCATCTTGACTTTACTGCACAAACTACAACTCAAGGCAAGCAAAAAGTCGTTAATATAGACTCCTATTTTTAAAATTATTTTAGGCAATAGAAAAGACAGAAAAAATTGTAATTTCCCTTAATGTTTCAAAAGAAGCAGAATAAATACCACAATCAAAGAATGTCCTATATTTCAAAATAGAACAGATTTTACATTTTATTTCCAAAATGTCAACAAATTTGCCTTGAGTAAAAATATAAAATAATGGACATTTTGAGGATCTGGATTGTTACACGTACTGATATTGTAATGATCCTGTCTGATTAAGTAGTCATATGTATAGACACTGTAACACTCGGACTGATGAAATGTGGGGCAATTAAAAGAGAGCAATTTAAAGTTATGAATTAAAAAGCAACCACTTGTTGATAAGATACTGATAAACAGATGTGCAAAAAGGTAAGGTGAGATAAAAACCAAGCTGCACCAAGAGGTCCTCCTAAATCAAAATTCATAGGTGGTCTTGATAATATGCCTCTGAAAAGTGGCATAAATATAGGCACTAAATATAAGTCAATTTGAGATGCTTGTGAACATCATGCTCTTACTCATGAAGGCTTCTCCAGATTTTGACAAGTGTCACCAGGGGCTCTCACTCTGGGAGTGGCATTCTTCCTTCCTATAGAAAGATGGCTGCCAGGAACTTTCCAGATTGGACCTTGCCCACTTTGTGTTGCCAGTCTTCTGACATCTCCCAAGAGGTCTGTTACCTTCCCTTTCTTGCTGTCAATTAAATAACAAAAGCAGGGAAATTCCTGCTTTTGCTATTTCTTGTAACTACTCTAGGTAAGACCAACAGTTAGATGGCTGCTTTGATTTAGTGAGGAATTCTTGACAGACACTGAACTAGCTACACCCAGCAATACAGTGAATGTTCAGAAATACACTTAGTGTCCTCTTACCCAGGCATTCCCGTCCACATTTTATGGTAAAGGAATGGAGACACAGAAAGATCAAGCTGCAAAACCAGTTAATGATTTGAGTAAGACTGGAAATCAAGTCTTTCTGACTTGAGTGTTAATATAATCTTAAAACAGAAGGCCAGCACTACTCACTTTCATCCCCTTACAAATTTGACCAGAAGTTAGGTTTTGGAACAAACTTGACCTTTGTCTGGTACAAAACAATTCTAGAGAAGCTCTTGAGCCTTTCAAAGTGCAAAGTTAGCTCCTGAGCTCATATTCTATCAAAATTATTTACAAATTAAAGAAATATTGTTTGTAATAGCAAAAAAAAAAAAAAAAAAGGAAATACACTAAATTTTCACTAACAGGAAAATGAAAACATTACCTGTGGTACAAACATACTGAAATAATGTTCAATGTAATGCTTTGTAATTATGTACATGTAACACCCTTGATATATCTAAAAAAAAAAACTAGGTGAAAAAAAGGAAATTGAAACAGAGTAGAACACTTTAGGCACACAGAACTATACTACTTATACAATATCATGAGTACATAAATGTGTACTATTTTTAAAAAACCTATATAAGAAAAGTGAACTGGAATTTCAGAATATTTCTGACCTTTGGGAAAGGAATCAAGAGAATGGTATGGAGATATTTTAGCTATAGATATAAATTTTGCTTTTTAAATATATATATATATAAAGAAGACATGAGAAATTGCTAACCTTGGTTTAATGTGTTATGAATAGGCTGATTCTTTTAATATATAAACTTCAAAGAAAAATAAACATTTTCTTAACTAAAAAAAAAAAAAAACCCGTGAGTCTTAAACTCAGTGCAGAAAGAAAATTTGCTGATGGAAGTGGGTAGAAAAGAGGCATTTAAATATAATTTGCTTAAAGCCATATAACTAATAATTGACAGAACCAGGACTCCAATCTGGATCTGCTGATTTCAAAACCACCACAGGAGGAGGATGGGTACATCAGGGAGGAAAGGGATAATGGCAAGGTAAAGAAGAGAATTAGACTTTTAGTGGTGAACAGAAAAGCAACAGATACATATTCAGATTCTCAGCGATGTACATCTGAAAGTCATACTACTATATGCAGTATTACTTCAATAAAGAAATTTATATTAATTTTTTAAATCAAAAATTAAAATGTAAAAAACAAATAGAACAAAAAAAGTGAAAATGGAAGAAACAAACACCTTACTACTCTCTAAAATATAGTCTGATTTACATATAATTCCCAAAGCAGAGATGACCTGCACTCAAGATGAGCCTCTTGGGAAATCATATTCAATACAGGTCTCCCATGTGGAGAAAAAGGAAGCCTCATACACTGTTGATGGGAATGTAGACTGGTCCTGCATGGAAAACACTACGGAAGTTTCTCAAAATATTAAAAGTAGATTGACATAAGATCCAGCAATTCCACTCCTAGGCATCTACCTAAAGAGAGCAAAAATACTAAGTTGAAGGGATAAAGCACTTTAATATTCATTGCATCACTATTCACAACAGCAAATTATGAAACAACCTAAGTGCTTTATGTCAGATGAGGGCATAAAGAAAATGTGGGATACTCAATGGAATACTAAACCTTAAAAGACAAAATCTTGCCATTTGCAGTAACATGGATGGAACTGGAAGGGGTTAGGCTAAGTGAAGTAAGGAGAAAGACAAACTTCACTCAGATGTGGAATATAAACTAAAAAAATTGAATAGACAGAACTCAACCAAATAAACCTAGAAATCTGACTGCAGAACTGAAGCAATCAGAGGGGGCAGAAGAGAGAAGGAAACACAGGAGAAGGGGGGTTCATGGACTAAGGTGGAGGATGACGAGTGCCTTGGTGGTCAGTTTGGTGTGGTCGAAAGAGATGTGAAACCTCTAAATCATATACAGTGTTGTTAACTAACTTTACTTCCATTTTTTCCATGAGAAAATGATATATTAATTAAAAAAACAGCCCTGTCTCGTCTCCTTAATCTCACCATTACAAATTTCATTCCCCAATCAACCTAGAGGGAGCACAAAACCTAGCTCATTATTACCATGAGTGTGTTCCCCTTCCTATGTGACTTTTTTTGTGGTTGAAGCAATGATATTCTAGAGAGGCATTTTTAACAAATATGAAATCCCGTAACATTGAACTCATGGACTGGCAGCTTGTCATTGAAATCTAAATTTAGGAAACTATTTCAGGACTGCTTAAACAGTGATTCCCACCTTTTTGAAATCTGAGAAATTTCCCATATGCCTTAAGGTAGTTGGAGAGATCAAAGATACAAAGTAACATTTCAACAGTTTCCAGTTACTACCAAAAGAAAATTTCCATAAAAGTATTTGTGCATAACTTGTAAATTATTCCCCAACATTAATAGACTAAATAGGTAGTAAGTAAAACAGGCAAAAGAATAATCAGATCCAATTTGACCAGGCAAGTTTGTAAGACAAAAGGAAAGTACTAGGATTTAACAAGAGGAAAACTGTATCTTTGACTCTCCCATAAATCAAATTCTATCTCCAAATCTATGGGCTAGTTTCATTGCGATTCTTTCCTTCTATTTATTTAAACCGTCTTTTTCAAAAACAGGTTCTTCCCCCAACAAGCAAAAATGCTCAAATCATTACAATCTAAAAAAAGGAAAAGATTCATCTACTTCTATGTATGTCTCTTTCCTTTTATAGCCAAGAAACTAATATCTACCTCATAATTAGAAACTATTAGTTTCACTAATTGGTCAATTCATTCACTGAATAATATCTGAGTGCTTACTGTATACCAGGCACTCTTTGGGGGCTGGTTGGGATAAATCGATGAAAAAAAAACAAAGGTCCATCTCTTTGTGTCACTGACATTTTAGTTGAAGTTTGGCAATAGATAGAAACATCTGTGATTTGCTTAGGAGAGTTTCTGGGAACTTGGTAAATGCTACATAGGTATTTGTTCCTCTTTTTATTTCTCTGCCTCACCTGGTTTGCCTTCTAGTCACTGCATTCAGGCATCTACCCTTCTTGAGTCAATTAAAATGACTCTAATAAGGATGATTACCCTCTTCAAATTGCCAAATCCAAACAACTCTTTTTTTTCCCCTTTGTTCTGTAGGAATCAGCAATCCTGATCAGGAAGACATATCTAAACTCCCCATCACCTTCCCTTAAGAGGCACCATATTAACCTTTGTTCCATTGTATTCTGATTCTAAGAGGATGGGAAGTTGTTAGGTACCTACCATGGTACTTGCAATTCCTAGGTTCTCAATGAATGTTAGATGAACAAATGTCCATTAAACACTGTTCTCTAGAATCCTTTCAACTTTGCTTTAGCAGGCCTCCTTTGGCTTTGCAAATCAAAGAAATAAGAAGTAAAGCCAATGCAGACACCATTACAGCTTGTGAGAACAAATAAATACAATATTTTGCTATTTATAAATGATTTTTAATGATTCAATTGTTTTTCAAGATCTTAATACATAATGGCGGGAGGAACTGTTATATTTCAGAATAATTGAAAAACAATTAAAACCTTCACCATACAAAGATAGCTTACTCAAAACTTCAAATATTTGAATGATTCATTTGCTACCTAATATATTCATGACCCTCAAAGAAGATGAAAATAATTTTTTGTGGACCATGATTGATGAGAAAAATCTTGTTAACTACTCTATTAAGTACTAGAAAAAGATAACATTTCATAAATACTTAAACAAAATGGACCATTACCAGATATGGTTTATCCCCATCACAAAAATCACATTAACAGGAAAATGTATCTGTATTCCTGAGTGATATGACATGGTCCCTTTTATTTTTTTTTAACACAATGAGTAAAGGCGGTAGACAAAAATCAACCTGTCAAGAAATGGTTTATTCAGTAATGGACTAGCACTGCAGGGGATTTGTTCTGCTTTCACCAGAAGAGCCCTTTGTGTAACAAGAACAGACTATTAAGGGTTTAATGACACTGCAATAGCATATTAGGCACTGAAAAAGGAAACGCAGATTCTTTTCACCAACTTGCTCCTGTTCTACCACAGCCACCATGGGATCGACCAGCCACACAATCCTCAGATGGGCAACTGGTTGGGAGATGAGTTTTCCTGATTTTATCCCTGCCTTTGACTCATTTGTTATAAGCTCTTGAACAAGCCACCTTTAGACAGGAACAAATGAAACTCCCCAACTGGGTCTGAAAGGGGCAAGTTAACCTCAGAAACAGAACCAGACTTGTTCATGGAACTCCCCCATGCACACACTGCATCTCATGGCAGTGGGAAGAGAGAATGTGGTCACCAGCTGAACCAGACTTGACTATTTTGCAGTTACTGTTGTTTCTCTACAATCACTGCTGTTTCCACACACTCTCAGTTGCCCACTTGTCTGCACAAGGTGTGATGTTTTGTGGTTGGCACCTGCTGATAGGGTAATTATAGCATTAGTGGAAGCACGCATGCCATCTAAGGTTGAAAAACAGCTCTAATTACAACTCCATCTTTTCCCTCCCTCAGAACTGTTTCTTTTTTCCCTTTTATAAGAGCTTATTTCCAGATTAAATTAAATCTTCATCTATTTGAAAACAAGCCTTTAAAGAGTTGCGGGACTAGAGGAGGAAGTCACCTTTCAAAATAAAAGATACATGCATGCTGGGGAAAACATTTGATCTAACAGCAAAAGGCACTTGCTGAATCACCTTTCAATAGATTTCTATTATTTCTATATGGGTAGAATGGCAACAAATAACAGGAATAACAAGAACAATACTTCAAGGAGAAAAATGAAATCCAGATTATTTTAGAATGGAGGCAAAGAAATGTTAAATTACTTTCAAACCTGTTGACCAATGCCACAGAGCCATTATATAAATAATATACAGGGACTTCATGTAAAATCAAATGTATAAATGTCAGACTAATACAACTGTAACATTATTATAAAATTCCTGTACATTTACCATAAAAGTTTCCAGATTTAAAAAATAATCTAGAACCCACTCTCAGAGAGGAACAATTTTCAAGGATTGTATATGATTAAATCCTAGCTCGCTTTGAGAATTATTTGCTATGAAATATAAGTATTATAGATTACTGAATTAAAGCTTGAATTGTCAACCAGATAGACTAAAAATGGGGGAGGATAAAAGTATTTCTTGAATTACAAAAATGAAAAAAATATCTATTCAAATTAGCTAAGATTGACTTGTTAAATACACCCATGACTGTGAACCAAAACTTGAAAATATACCTTTAAATGCCATTGTTAGGACTCAGACCAGCTGCCCCTTCCTCTAGCTATCACACAGAGTGGTGCTGCTTTTACCTGGTGCCCAAATAGAAGCAGAACCCACATTACTGTGATAGGGCTAGAATATACTTTCTAGCCTGGACCTGCCATGGACATAGGGTCCTTATGGATATGGGGAGACCATTTCTCAGTACCAAAGTGATTACCAGAAATGTAACACTAATAACATCAAATTCATGGGACCAGCCAAAGGTCTAAAAACCTCTACGCATATCCAACATACTTAGTGGTAAGTAGAAAATCTAATTACCAAGGTAGATTCTAACAAACCTCCCCAACACTTCACACACAAAAACACCATAGCACAGATCACAGAGGTGCTTGTGGATAACCAAGAAGATGGCAGACCTCTCCAGGCTGAAGAAAATCTCTCCCATGTTCTATTATGATGTATGCACAATTCATTCTTAGTAAAGGTGAAAAATAACGCAATAACTCCCATTGGGGATAGAGATGTGCACTGATCGTTTCCTGGGAATAACTGTGACTGGAAGTAATTTCAAGACTAACTAAAGCAGGGAAGAGTGCACAAGTGCCAAATAACAACTACATAACCATTTTACATTCTAAAAAGAAGAAAGGTTAAAGAAAGCTCCCATGACAAATTTATTATCAACCAATTTTCCACACTTTTCTATATTGTCCGCAAGGAAAAACGTAAAATTCTCTATGATTTTTAAAAGCTGGATGTCATATTATTTCTGAGTACAACGCAACAAATAAGATCTAAGGCTATACAAATGACTTATTTATTCATAGGAATAAATTTTAAAAAAGCATTAACCATATTAACTGCTTTAATCACTTCCTTTCATCTCTATAATTAATTTTCACATGAAAAACAATGAAAGTTGAAAATAGCACCAACTCACCTTTCAGGGGGAAAACAATCTTACCTTGAAGATTAAAAACTTATAAGCATATCTGCTGCAAGCATTATTATTCCCTCCCCCCTGTTTGCATAAATAAGTTGGTTGTCTCACTTACAAATGAAGTGCTAGGTCTTTGTTAACAACTAATGGAATCAAGCCTTGTTGTAAAACCACATCCCATTTCTAAGATTTACAAACCCTCATTACCTTTGCTTAAAAAATTCTGATAATTAAAATCATGTCTACGAACGTTTGAGTTTTAGAACAAAATCAATCTCAAACTTCCCAAGCAATATGAAATCAAGCACAGGTTTTTGCCATAACTGGTTTTAACTAAATTATGAATATTTCAATTAATGAGACTACAGAGAAATCCAGCACCATCATCACGCTTAGTAAACAGGAGGACAGGGTTACTTTTCCAGGTGGCTTCTAGTTGTCATGGTATCCAATTATGCCCTCTCACACACATTTTTATTCTAGGTAACAAACCTGCAAGCTATTTAACCTAACTTAGAGTTATACAAAGGTTTTATATGTTCCTGATAAAGACTCTGTACACACCTGTTGAGCATAACCAAAAAGGCAGCAAAACTTACTCAAAATGAAACTGATCTTCTATCAAAAGGGGAATAAAATCAATTCTCATATGCTTGTGCCCATAATTGGTAGAAACCAGAAGTTATCCATTTTATATTTGCTACATGACTTATTTCAGAAATATCTAACTTCAGAATGACATGTGACAGTCCTCTTTCCAAATTATTTTCAAGTCTACATTTGTAAGCAAATATTTCAATACCAGAAATAAAATTAATTGTATTTTAAGTATTCTGTATCCATATTTATATTAAAAACTTAGAAAACATACTATTACAGGAAATATTTCAAATTTACAAACATGTTCTCCTACTACTTTTTGTGAGTAAGCAAATAATATAAACATAACACAAATTAAGTGTTTATATTTCATTCTGCTAAAAAAAGTTTGCATAGTGTTTAAATTTAAGGAATGTTATCCTTCAGTGATCACCCTTCAAAAATAGAGCAGGATAGCAATTATTCGTGCTGTGAGATACATGCTTATGTATTTCCTTCCTTTAAATTAATTCAATTTCTTATCACTATGCAACATCCACAACTGTCAACTCCTCTGGATATAAAACATAAGCACGCACACACACATACTGGGGTTATGATGTTTCATAAGTTGAAAGTGGTGTGCCCTTCTTCCCTAGAAGCAACAGGAGAGCTCTGCACTCTTCTAGAACAGTTCTCTCCTTCCAGGCAGAAGGAAACAGATAATATTTAAATGAGAAAAAAAATATACAAATGCAGCTAAAGTTTTTAATCAAGTGCAATTCTCTACACCACATACAATGCCAATATTAATTTCACTTGAGTGCTTCCGCTGCACTAACAGGACGCTGAAGAGGAGCTGATACACGTGAAAACTGTTTTCTGAACGCAGGGTATGTTAAGGGTAGGGCTGGGAAGCACCTGGGGTATTCTTGCTGTTCTCTGCATGCAAATGACGTTCTGCAAACAATTAAACGCTATGATAATGATCATGGTGGGGGTGGGGGGAAAGAGCAAGTGTTAAGAGTAGAAAGATGGTATGCCCTTCCTAGCTCGCCCTCATTCAGCGACGCTGAGCACCTCTGAACACGCCGCACAGACCCTGGGGACGTACACATGAGTCACAACAGCACCCTCGACAACATCTCACACGCTCTGTTAATTGCAAAACTCTAAAATCTGACAGTGAGCCCCTCGCCTCTCGAAAATATTTTCCATTTGCAAAGCGACACCAGAGACACCAGAAGATCCTCCCTTGACTGAAGAAAGGGAAGTTATTCCTTCTTGCCCCTCCTCATAGCCCCGACACTTTCTTTCCTGAGAAACCTCTCCACAAGTTCCCTCACTCGAGCCCCCCACAAAACACAAGTTCAGCACCTTGGAAAGGACTCCAGCGGCGCGCGGGGGGAAGAAAGGCTCGGCGCGTCCAGGTCCAGGGGTCTCCGCCCCCTCCCGCCCCAAGCCCCGCCACTCACCGGCGTCTGCTGCGAGGGGAGCCCCGCGCGCTTGGTGGACCCCTGCTTGGAACTTAACCTTTTCCACGACTCGGCGAACCTGCCCCGGCTGGCGCTCCGGCTGCGCCTGCGGCTCTCCGCGCTCTCCTCCCGGTCCGAGCAGCCCCGCTCCATTTCCGCCGCATCCTTCCACTTCTTCCCCATCAGAAGTTCACCTCGCTGTGCCCGGGAACACCCGGCCCCGAACGCGCTCGCCTGCTGCCCCGGGCGCCGGGTTTCACTCCAGTCTGCTCGCAGCTCCCTTTTGGCGCCGCCTTTGCCTCCGCAGGATCCTGGCTGAGCCCGGCGCTCGGTTACCGCCGCCGCCACCGGGCTGCGCTTGCGCCGGTGATTGGCTAAATTGTGGGCTGGGGCTGCTAGCGCCACCTGCGCCCGACCCAGCTTCCTTTTGCGCCCCAAATTGCTCTCCACCCACAGACGCTGTCTTTCCCGGTGGGGCGCACGGCCCACGCCTGGGACTACTGGAGCGCTTCTGGGTAGCTACCTTCTGTCACTCCACAGCCCAGTCTCCCAAGACCAACCTCACTCCACCCCGAACTGCAGGTGCAAGCCTCGGTTACCCGTACCAGGTGGCCGGAGACTCCAATTGACTTTGAGAAAGACAGGAAGCATGCAACTCTGTCCTCCCTTTTTCTTCGCTTTCTCCACTTTGCAGCAACAATTGTTGTTTTAAGGATCCTTGGGTAGAATAGAG
Organism: Talpa occidentalis; assembly: GCF_014898055.3. Taxonomy (NCBI): domain Eukaryota; kingdom Metazoa; phylum Chordata; class Mammalia; order Eulipotyphla; family Talpidae; genus Talpa; species Talpa occidentalis. Next base: position 29,549,277 of record NW_023605083.1, read on the forward strand.
TTTCACCTCCTTGTTAGACGCCACGTTAATTCCCTCTAATACTTGCTCATACAGGCCTACTGATGCTCAGCCTTGGCTACACACTGGTTACTTTTTTTATATATATATATAATGCTGATGGTCCTCAGAGTTTAATTTAGTTGGCCTGGTTGTGCTGGTTGAGGCCTGGGAATAGAAAGAGTGAAAATTTCCCCAGGTGATTCCTGTTGCTTGGATGACAATTAAGCGCTTTCAAAGTACCTGTGCAATGGGAACAAGGCAGAGGAAGGTTGTTGGAAAGGATGGGTTGATACTTTTTTAAATCAACTCGTTTTCTATCTAGGGTAAGATGGGGTATTCAGTTTAGCCTTTTTCATTCCTGGGGCACGGGTAGAACAGCATTAATTAGTGAATATGATATGTGAGCTCCTTCATATTGTTTATGCTTTGACACTTCCACTTCCTTCTGGGTTCATGTACCTGCCTTCTGCTGGCTAGAAGCAGAGTCGGCAGTAGTCCCTCATCAGCTTTGTGTCAGTTATTCTACCAGAAAGCACTGTCTTCCAGTTCAGGAATGTCTGCGTTCAGATAAGAGAGGGCCATTAGAGGCACCACAAATCTACAAAAGCTGAAACAATGACCTTCCTCATTATTAAAGGGCAGAGGCCTAAAATCGCTCCTAGTTGCAGAGGGCTATCTGGTTGCTGATTTGTTGCAATAGCAACAGATTTATTTTCATTTCTTTCTGTAATGGAGCATTCTCCCTCCTGTTCGAATAATGCCAGGTCCTCCCAGGAGGATAAGGTGAAAAGGGATTAAAAGGGAAGAGAAGAGCATGAGAAATCTTATAGGAAAATTGGTCTTGGGTGTTCTGAAAATCATAATCTGAGTTATTAAAGGTCAGTCTGATTAAGCAGAAGTTTTAGAATTGGCTAGTTCATAGGACAGGAATATAGAACTCTCAAGTCCCACCGCTATGCACCTGTGTGCAGTGCTACGTTAATATTAATACTGTTATTGTAAATAAATAGACTCACAAAGTATACTTCCTACCTTTCTTAAACAACCCTGTGTCCAGAAACCACACATGCATATTAAATAAAATGAGACGCTAAACAATGTTTGCAACACACAATGCCATTTAATGAGAAAACCACAGGCTCCGTTTTGCATGTTCTTGCTCCCTGTGTAAGTTCATGGATTTGAAATTATTAGTGACATCTCATGAAAATATAATAATTCTGTCTAGATTCCTCCCCCTCACAAAAGTAAATCAAAGTGAATATGCATAGTTTACAAATTAGAAAGGTATGAGAACTAGAGAACAATTAGGGAATAGAATAAAAGTCAGCAAATTGTGTCTCAGAGTAAATATTTACCTTTTACTTCAGCCTACAAAGGGAATATAGGTGCTGAGCTAGATGCTTTGAAAGTTCATTCTTTAGGTCTAGGGGGAAAAAATCCCAAAACAGACCCAAGTGGGGCCTTCACATATATATCAAAACATAAAATCCAAGAAGTCTCACCTTATATGCCCATGAGACCCTGATTCACCTGCATCAGTCCATTAAGTGGTAAATAATCCTACTCTCATTAGTATCTGTCATGAGGACAGTACCAGCACCTCCATGAGAATTCAGGGCAAGTAATGAGCTTTTTAGACATAGTTAGAAAAATTCAATGATGAGTAGTGATTGAATGTCATTTTTTTAACTGTTTAGTCTAGAAATGAGATTTTGATTGCCCTTTGAGCAGTGTTTTTAAAGTCTTGTTTGAAGAAGATCTCTGCATTTTTTTTTTTTTTTGTACTTGACAAGTACCAAAAATTTCTGGGAACTGTACAAGAATCTAAATTAGATGTGATTGTAGGCAAGTAGAAAATTGACCCTTTCCTTTTTTGATGTTCATTTGTCTTTTTCCAAATTTCCAAATAGCCAGGAACTGAAAAACTAGGTTGAAAGTCTATCATATTTCTTATGAAGTTAACACAGAATGACAATATCTAAGCTAAGAATACCTTTAAAATCATCAGCTCTGAAATTCTGAAATCAGGGTTAGAAGGCATTTCCAGAGCAAGTCAACTTTCTTGAAAGAATCACTGTAATCATAAAAGTGAATGACAATATATTAAAAAGGCAAAGAAAATACTTTTTTCCCATGTTTACTAGACATTAAAGAATGTGCATATTAGTAAAAATGGACTAAAACAAAAATCACTTGTTATTAAATAATAGATATCTACATAAAATAAAAATACTAATCTTTACATACATATCAATCAAAATATAATATTGCAAAATATTCTGGAAAGTGAGCTTTATATAGTACTCAAAAACATCCTCAAAAAATAACATATGCCAAAAGCTTTTGGTCGCCATAGATGCTCTGTGAAACTGACTGTTGAAATATATTTTGAGTCTATCATCAGAAGAAATATTCTCCAAACCCCATTTGCTCTAGGTCCCATGGTTATATACTTTATTGCAAAAGAGTTAATGGGAAATATCTTTTCCTTCCAGTACTTGTAAACTAAATGGCATGCCCAGGGACTTCCTAGATCAAAGTGCAAGAGGGAGGATAAACAGAGAAAATGATGAAAACTACAAAACCATGTTTGACCTCAAACTTCTCCACTCAAACTTGTCCACACAAATTAAGAAGATATGAACTATATTTTATCCTTTTTGACTTTCTCAGTTTTTCACATAGTAACCTTTCCAATATCAGGATGCATTTTATTTCTTTAAGATAGTTACTTTGACGCTCATGATTTCAGAGTCTAAATAGATTCCTTATCAAAAGAATACACCAGAGCTAGCCAATAGAACTTCTGGTGCAGCTGAAATGGTTTTCTATGTATAAAGAAAACATACAGATAGTCCATAAGATTGCCATAAGCCACAATGGCTACTCTGACTTAAAGACTGACTTTCAAAATTTATTTATTTGTTTCAGCCACTTTACTTTTTTTAAAAAAAAAAAAAAAAGATTTATTTATTTATTTATTTATTTATTTATTTATACAAGCACTGGGTACAGTCAGAAGCACAGGAGGGTGAGAGAATTCACCAGAGCCAAAGCGGGGAGCAGAATAGGCAGAAGGACTGAAGTATACTGCTGAGGGGAGCAGCGGGCAGCAGAAGAGGTCTGTGCTCCATGTGGGACCCTCGCACGATGGCCAGGGATCCAACTGGCACTGCAGAGGCTACGGGCAGCTTTGCAACCCAGCGCTCAACCGCTGCGCCACCAGAGAGGCCCTCAGCCACTTTACTTTTTAGAGCAATTTTGAGTTCACAGGAAAAGGGAGAGGAAGGTATAGAGATTTCCCCATATGGTCCCTGCCCCTCTCTATCAAACTCTATCAACCTCTCCTAACCAAAGTGGTACATTTGTTATTGATGAATATTCATTGACACATCAAAGTGCATAGTTTACATTAGGCTCCATGCTTGGTGTCATCACTCTATGGATTTGGACATATCTGTAATGATGCATGACTATCATTATAATATGGGATTCTTATTAAAATAAATGGTATTTCAGATGCAATGTTATTCTGAGTCATAGTCTCAAAGTGAGATTGACGTAGAGATTTGACCTGAGAAACCCGACAAGCAAGCATTCGTCCTTGACCTAATTAGTCAAGCTTCAGCAAAATTCATGTCATTTTTTTTATAAGCAGAGCATATCCTTATTAAACAAGTTGAAGCAATAGGAAACCCATTCTTATAAACGAAGATGAAACCCATGCTTTCAACCCTTATTTTCGATAATGGAGTTATATGAATTTAACATATGCCCTCTTCCTTATGAAAATCATCAAATATTTAAAGATGGCCTCTACAAGTCCCCTAAAATATCTCTTTCCTCACACAGAAACAATGTCAAGTTCTTTCTGTCATGTCCTCACATACATGGAAGAACAAAGTCAGAATTGGCACTCTCAAATACTAAAAGAAATTGTAAAATGGCAGGTGTTAAATGAATTTGGGGTCAACTGCTTTGTGAATTCACCAAATGCTTAATCACTGTGACTAGACTCACAGCTAAGTGTCTCCTGTAAAGCAGGAGACAGAATGTAGAATTTGTGTT